>NW_024505892.1:13217062-13418993 GCF_017590055.1 Onychostruthus taczanowskii | reverse complement strand
CCCCCCCCCGCCTACTTCTGCTCCTTTGAATATGAACGCTGGGCCTAGAAATAAGGAAAGGAGGCCAAGAGGAAAATGTGTCTCACTGAGACTTGCCAGATATCCCAGTTGCATGTGGAGAGACAGAGTTTCAGCTCATGTGTCTGGCTCGGACAGCAGCGTAGACCATTAAACATCCTGTTGTCTGTCTTGCACTGTCCCGACAGCACAACTCCTCACACTGATACCTGGATGGGCTGGGGGGGAAGGGAGGGGTTGGAGTAGTTGGGATTGCTGCCATGTTGATCTGAGGTAGATCTGGCGGGTTATTGTTGATTTCTGTGCCTAGGGAGGCATTTCATGCTACACCATAAGAATGAGGACACTGGGAGGAGGAGAGGTGTCTGCAATCAAATGCTGTCACCTGTCATGTAGAGGAGCACAGTGCAGGTTTCCTCCTGCCAGCTTGTCCCCTTAGAGTCTCTGGCCCTTGGTTTCTGCAGGGTTCTACAACAGTGATTGGTGGTAAGTTATTATTATTATTATTAGTTTGTTGCTTCATGGCACTTCACATGGCCCAGTAAAAACTGAATCCCACTGTGCTTGGCACTGTCTAAACTGTGGTACTGTGTCCTGCCACCCAAGGAATTTGCAGTCTAAATAGGCAAGGCCAACAAGGTGAGACAGAGGCATACAGGAAAAAACCCCAACCAACTACCATCAAGAAATCCCCACGTGTTGACTTACAGGCTGATTGGTTTTTGACAGTTCCAAAATAGGGTACAGTTTAAAATACCTGTGTTGCTAGATAAAAACACTCTCCTCCCCCAGGCAGATTAACAAAAATTAACAGAAAAAGTGCCGAGGTGTGTCTGCCACAGTACCTTAACACATTTCTCCCTGCTTCATTATTCTCAATCTTTGTTCTCAGATCGTGGAACACACAGATTGTGTAATACCTCTATTCTGGGACACCTAGGTTAGCACAGTTACTCTCAGCAGGGTGAAGGAGGAACTCTGCAGTAGCTTTAGCTGAAAGTGTTTTACTTCTTGTGGTTTGTGTCCTGACTTTCAGTAATTTGAGAATTTGAGAACATGTATACATTTATCAGTCTGACAGTTTTGAAAATGCAAGTGTTCTAAATGTTAATAATCTTTTTTTAATGTATGTGTTTGATCTGTAATTTATTTTGTACAATAGAAATATTTTTACAGCACTTGCCATACAAGCACCACCTCATTCTACTGACTGTGGATAGGAGATAGATGATAGCAGCATGTGCTTCCATGCAAAAAAAAGAAAGAAAAAAATAAACCTGCTATTACATTAATAGCATCCTGTGACAGAGCCATGAAAAGTTTGTGCATTGGCTCAGCGCCTCTCTGCCTGGAGTGTCAAGGCTCCTGGTTTCTCCTGTGCTTGCTCTGGTGGGGAAGCTGTGGAGAGACAGAAGAGCAATTCCAGGTTCTGTGCTGCGAATGCTTTCCTTTCCCACCGGCTGGCTACATCCATGCGTGCAGAGCTTTTGATTATATCTGCTGTTTTGCCTATGGCAATCTTCACTGCAAACGTCCTTCGTCTATACATCATTTCAGCATCTATACATGATAAGATTGCCACCTTTTATTACAGTAAAAACAGGAGTTTTCTTCTCAATAAGCTTTGCTCCTTCCTCTCAGAAGTGAGAAGGACAGGAAAACTTTGAAAAACCTTTTACCTCTTTGTTTGGCTTGGAAGAGTATGGGAAGAGTTTCTGTAAAATCCAAGGCAGACATTCATAAAAGGGGACTTGCCTGGGTGGCATAAAAGTGAGAAACTTGGTAAAGTAGGTACATGTAAATACACACAAATTACTTAGCTGGTAAATTCACATTTTTTTCTCTTCAAGGAAAATTACATCCATGTATCTCTTAGCTTACATCTCACTTTCAGTCTTTGTTTCCCCTGTTACTTGTAACACCAGGGTCTCGGAGCATTACAATGCCTTACAGCATTACAATCTTCCTTTTTCACTGTGAATAGATTTGTACTGCAACTAGGCAAGTTCTAGTATATTACATGAGAATGAATAAAGATATTAGTGTACAGAAAATGTGAAAGGAGAAAGGCGGTAGACATGAATAAGCAAATAAGTAACTTAATCACATCTTCCTTTGAATGTACAAAATATACTGAGGATCACATAAGTAAAAAGCCACGTCTGCTGAAAAAGAAGTGGGTTTTGTGTAAAAACAGATCATGCATCTGTTTGTCTCTCAGTACTTTAAGTAGCCAATGTGTGCAATCACTTTGCTTTTAGTCTACAATTAGACTTTGGACTAGGATAGAAGTGTATGTGATATGCATTTCCTTGAGAAATACTGCTGTATGTAGGAAATGAACTCTTAGGTCAGGTAGTTCAGCTTCCTATGAGTTCACAGTTGTTCTCTATGGTTCACCATTTAGTGCTTTACCTGCTTAAGTTTCAAATTCTTTGTTTGGTGGGACTTCATCATTCATTCTTCATTTGAAAATTACCTGCTAGACTGAATCATGTGGTTTCTGAGAAATTCTCTGATACTTTGTCCAAATTTTGTTCTTCTTTACATTTAGCTGTACCCGCTGCATGTTAGCATCCAAGAAATTCCTTTCCATTCGTTCTGTTCATAATTCATATATTTTCAGACAATGGTTGTTTTGCCCCTTTGTCGTGGTTTAACCTGACAGGCAGCTACACACCAGACAGCCATTCAATCACTCCTCTCCCAGCAGGATGGGGAAGACAATTTGAAAAAAAAGTCCAGTTCTTGGGTTTAGATAAAAACAGTTTAATAGGACAGAAAATGATGGGAAAATAATGTTAAAAATATAATTAGAATATACAGGTGATGCACAATGCAGTTGCTCACTGTGCACTGACCAGTTCCAGAGCAGTGGCCCCCAGCTATCTTTCTCCCTAGTTTATGTGCTGAGAATGACACCGTATGGTTTGGAATATCCCTTTGTCCCATTGGGGTCAGCTGTCCTGCCTGCAACCCTTCCCAGCTTCTTGTGCAGTGCACCTGACTTACTTACTGGCAGGGCAGCAGGAGAAGGAAGAGTCCTTGACCACTGTTTGGCAACAACTGAAACACCAGTGTGTTACTAACATGATTGTCCTAAATACAAAACACAGGAGTACTCCAGGTGCTGGTAAGAAAATTAACTCTATCCCAACTAATACCAGGATAGCTTGTTACCTAGATTAATAAATCAAGCCCCCTCCTTGCCTAATCAGTTTTGTTGCTCTTCTCTGAAGTCCTTTTCAGCATACTAGCATCCTTCTGCTATGGAGGTGTCTAGAAGTGGATGCAGTGTTCTGCAGAAATCTTCCCAGATGCATAGATGCAGTAAGTTTCCTCTTCTGACAGTATTCTACTGCATAGGCAGCCCAAAATTGCATCGGTCTTTTAAAATGATATATCTCCTTGAGAACTTATATTCAGTTTGTTGTTTGCTGTCACACATAGGTATCTTGCCGTGCAGATGCTTTCCAGGTTTTGCTTTCTCATGGACTCTTCATATTTCTGATTATCTTTCCTCAGTATATTAGTCTGCATTTTTCCACATCGAATCTCATTTTATTGTCCGTCTACATATCTAACCTTGTTAGTTTCCATTTGTACTATTGCTATCCTTTCTGACATTTGCAAGCCTCCTGGTTTATTTTCATTTGTGAATTTCATTAATGTGCTATTTACCTCCTTTTCCAGATCATTAATTGAGATATTAAATAAGAACATACCAAAAACACCCCTGCAGCAAACCGGCTCAATACCTCACCTCCCATCATTACCTGCTGCTTACACTCCTTCGACCACCTTTTCCATCCAGGTCACAGGACTCAGATTCAAGTCAATTTCAATTAGATTTTTCTAAGAGATTCATTTCAGTTTTTAAAGTGTTTATAGGATTTAGCTCCGTGACCTTTTCTCCTTTTTCTTCGTTGCACAGGTGGGACTGATTCTCCTTCCCTGTGTTTCCATAGATAGCAATAATGAATTAGACAGTGATATGGAGGGGAGTGGGGGGTGGGCATGAATAGCTGCCTTTGACTGATTAAATCAGAATGCAAAATTGTCTCTAGTCTTTGTATTTCAGTTTTTATTTATGCACTTTAAAGTTGTCATAATGCTCCTTTTGTTGTATCCTGATGGGTGATATTTTGTTGCTTTTCTCACAATTATATTTGTAAAGAAACCACTCGTATTTCCCTTATTTACTTTGGTCATCTGTTTATCACTTTATTTTATGATGATGTGCTCCCCTTTTCTCTGCAGACTTCATGTAGCTTTGAACATCAGAAACTGGCTGTATCTCTATTATGTAGATAAAATAAACCCTGTGAATCAGTTGATTTTTATTTTCATTACTTTTATGATGAAACATCACATAGTACAGAGTGTTCTTAAAACTGCTTCTAAAGTAATTTTTTCCTCACCTCTCCTTCAAGCAGCATGACTGAAAGCCCACTGGAGTGGGAAGAGAGTCACTTCAGTGAGCTTGGGGTCAGTTCCTTAAGCCCCCTGCACTCTCTTGGTGCAATGCAACACTGAGATAGAGAGGAGGCCAACAGAACTACTTCTGAGGTGTTCTCCACATGTACTGCATCTAGTGTGATCTCCCTGGCAGCCATGTTCCCAGGTGCTGCTTTGTATTTCACTGGAGCAGCTGGCCAAAACAGATGTGTGTTACCAACAAGTGATTTGGAGAAGCAGCTTTTTGCTGTTATTTAAGGATTGGTGTCAAAACTGTGCTGCCGTAGTAATGTTCTAAAAGCTGCACAGTTCAGTAATGCCATTGTGAATTTATCACTTACTGATTGCCTGTAAAGAGCACTTAATGGTCAGACAGGTTTTGGCAGCAAGGGTTGTGGAGAGAAGGGAAGTGCAGGAGGCAGGAATAATGAGAAATCCTGTGAAAAATGTTCTCCCTCTTGTTTCTTTCCCTGGATCTGCTTTTTGTCTGATGAGTGATGGAGAAATTAGCCGCAGGAAAGAATGCCTCACATAGAGACAAGGCACCCTAAAAATCACAGCCTCTCCTGAGGTTTCTCCAAATTCCACTACCATCTTCCCAGTTTTCTCACTGCTGCTGCTTTTCCTTCCTTTTCTGTTCTTAACCGCTCCTTCTCATCCCTTTGCTTTTATTGCCATGACCCTGTGGTGTCCTTATGTTGGAAGAAAGACTTCTGCAACTGGCTTTTAGTAAAGGTAGCCTCTGATTCCAAAAATTATATTTTGAATTATCAGAAGAGTAAGTATGAATCCACAGTTAGGGCCATAACTTGATAGAAAACAGAACTATACTTGGAAAAAATATTCTGGGACTTTCTGTGGAGTCAGGCATATCTAAATATCTTGGAGAAGATAATTTCTTGTCTTAGAAGAGGCAAGATTTGGTTACTCCTATTTGCTTTGGAGATGTTGAATTTTCTGAAATTGGTCTCAGTCACCTTCATTAATAGAAGAGGCAAATCTGTGACTTACCTTCTATCAATTGGTGTGAAAAGATCCATAATGACACTGGCTAATTACACTTCTGAGGGAAGGAAGCTATGAGATCCGGTAACATATATATGATGTGTGCTGATTTCTGTTTTTGTCTGTATTTGTAAAATCCTGGTCTGATCTTAAAGAACATACTTGTCACAGTTTCCTCATCTGGAAACTCAGATAACCATACTCTCTGTCTCTCTCCAGGGCTATGGAAGACCTAGAGCTAGGCAGATTTTCTGACGTGAAGCTATAGAAATAAATAATACTGCCATTATTCTTGTTGAATGCCTTTGAACACTGTCTATCTTTCATAATCCTGTCAGTGACATCTGATTTAACAGCTGCTGAGTGTCCACTGCTTGTGTTGAGTTCAGCTGGAGCTGAGGAGCTGAGCACTGATCTAATTCACAACCAGGCAGTGAAAAGGCATCCAAAATGCTTTTTCTGCTGTGCTGCTCCACAGACATACATTATGCAGTCTTAACATTTTTTCTCCTCAGCTTTTTAAAATCTAGTAACTGTACAAGGTCTAAACAAAAATGTGGACAATGGTCCATTAAAATGTTTGTTGTAAAGCATTTTTCTTTTTTTTTTTGTTAAACGCCTGTATTTTGGGTGAGATGTGGAATAATGTTAGAGTCCAATGGGAGGATAGCTTGAGGTAGGAAGGGTGAAAGTGATAGCTTGGTCACTGAGTAGTAAATCTCCACTAATCTTCAAAGCAAGATGTAACTCAGGATTTTTCTTCTGTTTCTTTCCAAGCGAAGGCCATTGTGTTTCCATCCTTGGCTGTGTCAGCAGTGATAGCCTTTTTTCCAGCATTGATTGTTGACTTCCCCTGACACCATATCACAACCCATTAGTGCTGAAAACTGACAAGCCCAGCTGCAACAGCAAAATGGCAAGTTTAAAAGAAAATATACAAGGGACAGGCACAGAATGCTATTAGTATGAAAAAGTAGTTGTTTTTTGTCTTACCTCTGTAAAGGTCAAGAATGCAAACATTTTTTTCTCTTACTAACAACAACTTGTGTATATTTTGAACTAACACAGCCATTCTCTCTCTCTCTATTTTTGTGGATTTTTTAAAAAATTCAAGCTGTATGTGGGTTTTACAAAAGCAAGCAAGTTGAGGTGAGTGAAAAAGATTCCTTCCTTTAGGAATCTCACAGGGAGTGTTATGCTTATACATATGTATGGGTATGAGGGTTTTTGTAAGGCAGAGACATTTCAGAGAAATTAATGGCTCAGCAGTTTCTGGTACTGAGATCCCATCATCAGGCTTTTGTCTGAAAAGTAGAATTTCTTTTTCTTTTTCTTTTTCTTTTTCTTTTTCTTTTTCTTTTTCTTTTTCTTTTTCTTTTTCTTTTTCTTTTTCTTTTTCTTTTTCTTTTTCTTTTCTTTCTTCTCTCTCTCTCATTCTCTCTTTTCCTTTCTCTCTTTCTTTGTCTCTTTCTCTTTTCTTCTGGTATTGCATGGTGGTGTCAGCACTCTGGATGGCAGAGTAGCAGTTCAAATGTTTCTTCTGATTGTACAGGTGATTTCCCAGGGGAAGAAAGCAACAGCCTTCATTGTCCCAATGCTCTGTACTTAGAGAGATTATGGGGCTTGAGCAAGGGCAGGTAACTCTTCAAAACCTTAGTGCTAAGGTGCCCATTTGACATCAGTTGAAAAGCAGAGTGTACACTTTGCTGTCTCAAAGCCCAGGGGAGACTGGAACACTTCTTGGCACCTAAGTTTTTGCAAATGATCATGTGGGAGCAGCAGCAAAGGAGCAATAGTGGTGGAAAACTGGTGAAATACATTAAAATTTTTTGTCTTTTGAGGAACAGCCTAGAGAGGCGGATTTGTTCAGTCTCAAGAGGAGGAGGCTCATGGGAACCTCGTCACTCTCTACGACTCCCTGACAGGAGGTTGTAGCCAGATTGGGGCTGTTGTCTCCTGACATGCCTGCAGTGAGAGGACTGGAGGAAGTGGCCTTACGCTGAGACAGAGCAGATTCAGATTAGATATTAGACAAATTTTTTCACCATTAGGGTGGTCAGGGATTGGAATAGGCTGCCCAGGGAGGTGGTGGATTCACAATCTCTGGAAGTGTTCAAGAGGCGTCTGGATCTGGTGCTGGATGATATGGTTTAGAAGTTGCAGTGGAAGTGCAGTGCTGGATGCTTGGCTGGACTGGGAGATCGTGAAGGTCTCTTCCAACCTTGATCATTCTATGATTCTAGGAAAACTAAAAAAAAAACAAAAAAAAAACCAAAAAACAAAAAAAAAACCAAAAAACAAAAAAAAAACCAAAAAACAAAAAAAAAACCAAAAAACAAAAAAAAAACCAAAAAACAAAAAAAAAAGAAAACATGAAGACTGAAGGTCAAAAACAGTAAAAAAAATCCAAACTTTTTTCTTTTTTTGGAATCCTGTAGAGCAGTGAGAATACAAAATAACTTGGGTTAACAAGGTAATGAATTTGTTTTTGAACAGATGGGATTATTAAGAAAATTGTTAGCTATGGACACAAAGGACATTAATCTCAAGTAATCTATTTAGACAATTCTGTTATCACCAACATGAGTTCTTTCAAACTTGTACCTATGGACATTCATGTGGCAGTAGCTGGTTGATCCCACATTTTGCTAGAATGTTTCGAAGCAATGATTTCTGCCCCAAAGTGCTTGCAGCAAAAAAACCCTACTCATCAAATAAAGGAAATAATACTTAATTTTATTGGTGGAAAGCTAAGTCTTACAAATCTAGTGACCAAGGTTATACTGTGCACCTCTCCTGAAGATTGATTGCTGTGTGCTAAAGTATGCGTTTACAAGGTCCAGCCTATTCTGTTAGATTTCTGGGTGATTCTCTAAGCATCTATTAAAATGCTCTTGTACAATGCAGCTCAAAGTGAAGTGTGTGGGTAGAGAGTGACCACATCAGAACATACAATTAAGACAGAGTAGCTAATACTGAGTTAGTTGATATCCTGCTTTCTCATCTTCTTTCTTATTTATTTAAGTCATGGGTTAGTGACTGAAGATGAGCTGAGCTTCAGTCCCTCTTTTTTCATTGCTAGAGAACTAGGCTGCATTTGAGGCTTCCTTGTTTTCTCTTGTGCTTGCTTGACCAATCCAAGAACTTCATGATCTCAGACACATCTATGAAATTTTGTTTTAATGCATTGGGATTTACGTTTAGTTTATCTCCACATGTTAGCTATAGTTTTAACTGTGGATCAGATTCCAGAGGGATGCTTACCAACATTTATTTTTATGGGTTGGGTCAGGTAATTCAGAATTATGCTGAATATGAATTTATAGTCATGAGGAAGATTTATTATGGCAGTCCTACTCTAGTAAATCATGGGCAGCCTTCTCCAAATAGCCAAAATTTTTGTAAATTTTTGCTCAAGTATCCAAAAATCTGACTTCATCCTTATTTATACTGAAGCCAGGACAGCTGTAATAAATCAAACTTCAAATGCCCTTGGAGTAGTTACCTCTCACAAAGAAAGAAAAAAGGATAACTTCAAGTAGTTAAAACGGGGGAAGACAGATGAAGACATGACCACACTGAGTTAGTACTTGCCTGCTTAATACACCTAGCTAATCCAGTTGTCTGGGTCTGAATACAGAGCCTGCTGCTAGTTTTTTCAATATGAAGAGCAAAGTTCACTCGGGACTTTGGACATAGATGACCTAGTTTCTGAGATGTTATATTAATACTCAGTCACCCCTTGTCAACTTTACAAAGTAAATATGAGTCTAGTGGCAGAAAAGCATGGAAGGAAGGCCTTTCCCAATGGCTGAAAGGCATTGTTGCAATAGGACACGAAATAAAAAGACACGCACACTGGAACTCCAAGGTAAGAAGAAGGGAAGTTCATTTTCTGACTCCAATATTTATAGACTTTTAAAAGTGACAGTGGATTGAAGGATGAAATTGCCACCTCTCCAATGACACTGGACAAACTAACAGTCCATCAAATTTCTCCTCCTCCAGAAAAGAATGTAAAACAATAATTATTTAAATAAAAGTGTGTGAGAAACTCCATTACAAGAATGTAAACATCAGAAGGCTTAGAAGAACTTAGAAGAACAGAGCAACAAGGCATTTCTTTGTGTTCTTCAAGGCTCTGTATTTTCACTGAAGTTCATGTCTCAGTGAATCAGTCCAAAAACAGTATTTAGTGAGATTTCACCTGTCTGGTTAACCATTAACATTAGCTTTACAACCAACTGTTGTAAAGCTACCATGGTTAACTTTAATAAAAATAAGAGACAAAGCCAGACAAAATGGAGAATAAATTAATGCTTACATATAAACTAATGCTTATAGAAGAGTATCTGCCTGTGTTATACATGATGGTTGGTTTTGGATTGGTCTGGACTATAACTGTGGATGGCACTGAGACCTGGGTGTAGAGGCAGAGTTTATGTGTTTACAGGAAAATAGGTAAGTGCAGGTGGAACTTGACTTGTGCAGTGCTGGCTCCCTCATCTTCTGGGCATCTCTGTGAAAAGCCTGCCATGCAGTTTGCCAGCTGTCGATAACCCTGAGCAGTCTCAGTCAGCCGTACTCCACTTTGACAGGTATCTAAAATCTCAGTTATCTGAGCTGCTCTGCTCTGTGCACTCCTTTTGTGCCTTCTGAGATACCATGGGGGAGAGTAACAGTGCAGACTAAGTGATCCACACTGTTTCAGATATTGAAAGGCAACTGGATATCATGGAAGTTGTTGCTAGAAGTGTACTGTTTCTCTTTAATCAGTCCTCCTAGTGCTAAAATAGACACTAAATGAGGAAACAAAATATCTTTGTCTGTGAAAAGCATCTGGAACTCTGCTGCACATAGTTTTTCTTAAGAGTATTAATGAGGGCTATCACTTTAAAGGGTGCTTCAAAACTCGCTCTTTAGCTTTAATAAGAATTTTCAGAACTTCCTTAGGCAGCAGACACTTTAGGTGTAAGGCAAAACAATATAAGGTGATGACTTATTTAATTCAGTTTCAACTCTCCCGACCTTCTTTTCCCCCAAATGCAGAGTGGGTATTCCTCACCAACTAAACATCTCTTGTATTTTTTTCTGTGCTGTCTGGGCAGGCGGGCCATGTGGGACACACCTACCATTATGAGAGGGACTAAATTTGGAGGGAAAACAAGGTCTTTCTGTTCTTTTAAGGAGTTTCTGTTCTCCAGAAATTACCTGGAGTAGTGGTAGCAGCCAGATGTAATGGTAGCAGAAGGGAGGGAAACTAGATTCCTGGAAAATCTTGCAAAGCAGTTAACATGCTGAATTCTTTGGACAATAGGTATAATGTCTCAGAGTAAACTGGACTCTGATTCACGTACTGAATTAAGCGAATGTTTTGTAAAATCAGCTCAGCCTACTGAGCTTTATTGGAAACCTGCCTCTTATTTTCGTGTGTGAGATTTGAACTCTTTCAAGGCTGTCTCAGAGTAACCTTTCTCTAGACTCTAAGACTTGACTTCTTCAATCCTTTCATGGTTTTTGAGAAATTGGCTATGCAAAGGCTCCCTTGGAAATGCCTTCTTTTCTGCTTAGGGTACAAATTTTTCCTCTTAATATCAGTGACATATATGAATGCATAGCAGAGGTTATATGTGAAGATATTTTGTCTCTGAAGGAGAAAGGCAGCTTACAGGTGTGATGGGGTTGAGCAACACCAGCTGATGTGGGAGGGAGTGAAGTCATGTCCCATTTCTGTTCCCTTTGAGGAGAGCAGCTCTTCAGGGTGCTTGCACTTCCTCACTGAGTGTGCCAAGCTGGCAGGCAGTGACAGAATGGAGACACCTCAAGTAGCTTTTAGACTGTTATTTTGGTTGCAAGGAGTAGTCTGGTTGCGACAATTCAGAGCTCAGTAAAAACAGCTGATTTATTTGGCAATCCAGCTCCTGTGTCTTGATGATACCCTAGAAGATACTCTTTGCCTGTGGAGATCTAGATTCTTGTTTCCCTTCTCCTGTGAAGAACCAAGATTTGGCCACTTTTGTGCAAGACACTTACTTTTGTAGCAGTGACCTGTGAGGTAGTTCTTTTATATCATGTTTGGGCAACTAAATAATTAGCCTTCTTTGGAAAATGCTGAGTCTACAACAGCTCCCAGTGAAGTGAAGAGAATTACAGACTACTCAGCAATCTGGAAAACGAGACCTATTACTTATTAAATATGAAGCTGGAAAGATAATTTATGCTGTTCATTTTTTAAAATTTGAAGCTGCATAAACTACAGCTTAAATTAAGACTCTACACATACAAGGTTGCTAAAGGTCTGGTAAATGACTAGTAATTCTTTCTATAAGTGATGATCAGTTGGTTACAATGTCCAGAAAGTTTGGGGTTTATTTTAATACCTCCTAAAAATACTTGCAATATACTCATTTGTGTACCTTTAATGTCCCTTTGACCTCTGTAACCTGAAAGTATTGTTCTTTCATCAATTTAATATCTCCAGAACATTATGTGTGGTCATGATATATTTGTGGAAGGGTTGAAATTATATATTTGGTTGAAATGTCTGCTGGCTTAAGTCAGCTGGGGCTGACTTCAATCCAGCACAAGAATCTCAGTTTGGGGACCCAAAGAATGGGGCACTGTAGTCTTGTGGGCAGCTGAACCGGGCAGGGAGTGGAAGTAGGTTCTCTGAATAGCCTTCCTTTGTCCACCATCATGAAATCAAAAAGCAAATCTTTTGAAAAACATCAGGCAGTAGTTCCCCTGGGGCTTTCCTAAACTCATCCATCATGGGGAAAATCTAATTTTCCTTCTTTCTCTATTGTACTCCAAGAAGCCTTGTGACCAGTTAGGTCATTTTAGCTTTAAACATTAACTTCGATAAGACATTTTCAATTAGTAGAGGCTTTTCAAAAATTAGACCATAATCTTACACTCATGCCCTAGGAATTATGATGCATTCTTTTTGTTAAATGTCAATGATTTTTGAGTGAAAAGTATTTTGTTTATGATACTACTGTTTAATAATAATAATAACTAATAGAAGTGTTGTAACAGACTTTTTTGTTTAATGGTCTAGGAGGCTTTAACCAGAGGGTTGACTTGAAACTGTCTTACTCTGGTAAAGTTCACTTCTACCTGTATTTATATGTTATTAAAATGTCAGGCCTAGTGTTTTGGCTAGGCTATATCCCAGCTACACCCAACTATTAAAATGTCCATTTATTAATTAATTTATTTCATGACTCCTTCCAAAACATTCTACAAAGATATTTTGTCAATGCTGTTTACATAAATTCCCCATTGTACTTTGCATTTTTATTAAATAGAATTGGTGTTTGAAATAGCTTGTAAATTGTCAGGATACAAATTAGTGGAAAAGCAGACATTAAAGAGTCAGTGATGTCTCTGGGTGAGCTTTGGTAAACATTCTATTTAGAACCAATTGTATGGATGTATAATTTATTTTTCTGCCTTCCCCTTCCTACATTTGTTATAACTAGGGAAATTTGCATGAAAATTGGTTGTGGGTTTATTTCAATGTTTACCTGTTTTGACTGTTTCTTTTATATGTATCTGCTGTTTTAATGCTTGTCTTATGACATCACTGTTAATTGCCACAGGACTGACAGTGATGTCACAGAAGTGATGGTTTGTAGGACTGAATGCTTCTTGAGACTGTAAATGACTATAAAACTAAAACACTTCTTTCTGTTGGGCCACCAGTTGTTGCTAGTTGATGGCTGTCATTCTCCTGTGGAGTCAAAAGCCATCGTGTCGAAGCCAGTGCTTTTGCCTATGTGTCACCAAATGGCCACTCCTGACAACTTCACTGCAGAAAACCAAGTGTTCCTGATCACAGGAGACCATGTTTCCTTGTAATTCTTAGTCAGGACACAGATTTAATTGGGGATGAGGACTCCGCTGGAGTTTGTCTTGTGTTTCTATATCATATCTCTTCTTTGTCTAAATAGTCAACTCTGCCTCTCTCAATTCAAATCCAAAACCTTCCAGGAAAATGAAACTCCTCTAGTCCAGTTTGGGCAGGGTGGGAAACTATGGCTCCATGTCAAGGAATTAACAGTAATGAGAATAATCATAAACATATTTCTTGTGTATATAGATTTATATGAATGAGAAGTGACAGAAACAGAACAGCACAAGAAGTAAATACTGCATATTTTCCAAAATGTTCCTGGAGTTATTGGAAGCTCCTTGAAAGCCCCCCATGTCTTTTTCAGTAGTGGATGGAACACAAGAGAGGCAGCCCTTGTGAAACCAACTTCTTGTAATATACCCAGACAGTGGATCTGTTATATCTGTTCTATTGCTGGGCAGAAAATGGAAAGACAGTGAGCACTCCTTTCACTTTTCTTCCCCTTCATGCTCAAAATCGCCTCCCATACCTCCAATCTCCTACTGAAGATGACCTAGCAGTCAAGTTGCAGTCCCTCACCTCCAGCAAGCAGGAGGTGGCTGGGTTGCTTCTTTAGCAGCCCACGCTGGTAATAGTGCACCACTGCTCGCCCCACGGGGCTTCTTACAGAGCAACTCGAGCTGCTCTGGCCTCTCTCTGATGACTCGGTTTGTCATTTCTGTCACTCTGTGGCACATACACACACACACACACTGCAGCTGCCAGTGGCCTCGGGGGCCTGGGATCCTCTTGTCTTTGAGCTCAGCTCTCCTGCACACCACTGGCTACATTGCAGTCTATTACCTGCAATAGGCTCTGACCTCTTTCTGAGCATCTTTAAACACCCTGCCGTGGAGCGCCCATGGCACGCAGACAGTTGCCCTGTTTGCTGGCGTCTCTCCCCTGCTTTCAAATTACCTATTCAAAGTTCATTTGGTATCAGTGGCTTGGGTTTTTGTTCTTTTTTGGATGGTGGTGGTTGTCTTTGATATCAGGATTTTAATTTTTTTACTCTGAAGGAAATAAAGATGCACTTGTCCGTTTTAGGTATATTTGAATAATCGCTAAATATAAAACGAAAAAATCAGGGCTCTACTCTGCAAAGTAGTTTTCAATCCCCTGAAGAGTAACATGGCTCTTTCTGACTCCACACAGGCAGACAGGCCTAATTCAGCTGTCTGTTGCATGGTATGTTTAAGTGGTTTTGTAAAACAGTGTTCCCTAAATGTTGACAGTTTAATGGATTTCATTAGTGGCTGCCTACCGGCTGAGGGCTCAAACCTGCCCCCACCAGGGTTAGCTCAGATGAGTCCAGACATGGCTGTGGACGACCACCCTCATCCTGTCGGAGCTGTTCCAAGAGCTGCATCTGGAGACCTGAAGCAAGAGCAGGCATCTTCTGTGCCTCCAAATCCACAGCACAGTGTGGGCCATGGCTGGTGGGCACATGTAGTTGTGTGTCCTTCTCATTAGGCAGAAATGTCTCCAGGGCTCCAATGCACACCCAAAGACGTGTGGGTCTTCTCAGGGTCTCTTTCCAGACTGCCATGCAGGTGAACTTCCTCGGTTCACTGTCTTGGGGAATGAAGGAGTCTCTCTACTATGCCAAAACATGCTTGTGCTACATCCCCTGTGCCTGTGAGACCTGTAGCTGCATAGAACATCTGGGGGCCCTCCAAGTCCAATTTCCATTAGCAAATAATGTTCATGATTTTGTTCCAGTCACTGCCTGTTAAGTTGAATAACATATGAAAGATAGCTTCATCAAGGTAAGTAATAGCTGAATTGAGTCTCTCTCTCTCTCTCCACTCTGTGAGGTCAGAGGAAACTTGACTGCTTTGTCTGGAATGTGAGTTGGAGGGGAAACACTTTGAAGGGGAAAGCATTAAAAATAACAATATGAAATATTGGAATAGACTATAATTTTATTCCTTTTTCTGAACAAAGCAAAGAAAAATAGCATCTTAAGAAGCCATGAGTGTAACTGAAAGCCCATTTTAATCAAATCGTTGCATGTGTAAGCTGTTCCCAAACTCAAGAGGACACTCCAAAGCTAACAGAAGTAACTGTTTTCTGACATGTTGAAAATCTAGAGCATGACAGTTAGTTGTAACAATTACAAATTGAAGGCAAGTCATATATTTAAAAATTAATTCCAGCATGTATTCTGTGATGTGTAATGATTTCCTCAGATTTCTTGTTTGGGAGGCAAGTCTGAAAACCCCTGTGTTTAGTGCCTGTCCAAAGATGGTTTCTCCCCTGCCCATCCTGAGAAGAATCTGTGAGGTGCCTGTGTCTGGATTAGGCGCTAGGGCACTAATGCACTGATGCACCTATGAGCATCAGGGCTGCAGCTCAGCTGTGCCTCATGACACACTAGAAATTTCCCTCTCGGGTTTTGGGTCCAGGTCTGTTCCCATGCCCAGTCCAGTTAGATGGTCCTCACCCTTCTCAGATGATTTAGGTCAAGTTTATTCTTGTGTCTCTGCTCCCATGTGAATGGTGTGTTCTGGAGCAGGGGAGGGAAGGCACCTAAGGGAGAGGCAGCCTCTCCGTATGCAGCATGCTCTTTGCCTGGCAGCTTAATCTTTCCTGCAGCCTTCCTGCGCCTGCTGATGGTGCAGGTGAGGCAGCTGAAGAGGTGTTCATTCATTCTGTAGCCAACCTGACTACAGAGCTTTTTGGGACCTGTTTTACTATTACCTCCACACTTAATGCACTTTTTTCTCTTTTTGTTCTCCAGTAGCAGCTTTTTCAGGCATGGTTTTCTGTTGAAAGCAGGCAAGAGCAGTGAGACATATAAGCAGGTCTTTCATACTCCAGTAGAGGTCAGATACCTACCTACAGTAAAGGAGCTAATTCATTACATCATGATAGATTATAACAGCTTATTTGGAGCCCTATTATATAAATCACTTAAATGTGTATTTACATAACATTCCTATTAATTACCACAAAGACTGTAATGACTGTGAGCTGTTCTAGTTTATCTTGTAAATATGTATTTAAGCAATTCTGTTGCAGGTAATATTTAATCAATAGACCGTAACAGATCATTAATCATGCCAAATCTTTGTGTAAAAAGTGAAAGTCTGGTGGTGGAATGTAATGGATTCTTTGGAGTACCATATAACATATTACATCACTCATATAAAAACTCTACAGTGCCACCAATGATACATGTTAAAAGCCTTAATGTGACCTCCTGTATGGTAGGTCTGTGTATTGACACAGGGGCACATACTTTTCTTGAGGTAAAGAAGTCAAGAAGTTACTCAGCAGCGATTCTTTTGGACACTTGCTAGGAGCTGAAAAGACAAGCTCTGTGGGGATGCACCTAACATATGTTTTCTTGGTGAAAAACATCTATGTAAAGTGCTTATATGTGTGCCAGGTATCTGTTGTGTCTGAGCACCACACAAGAGTGTTCTGCAGCACCAGTGATGGCAATGGCTCTGGAAGGAAGAGAAACATTACTCTCATCCTTACTTTGGAAGTGTAGAAAATCCAGAGAGACAGACCATGTGGAACACTCAGGACACACACACACAACAGAGGGGTCTCTGCACTATTGCCATCAAGCAGATGGCCATCAATTTACTTGAATGAAGGCAGGTAATGCTGCTGTCTTTATGGAAACGTAAGACAGTGAAAGCATGCATATGTTCAGGAGCCAGTGTTTCAGTGGTAGTATTTTGGTGGTCTTCACAAAGGCATTCAAAACACAGCTGCAAAAAATTGAGATCATCAACAGGGAGCCATTTTTAAAAATACTTTATGCGCAGAGCAAATAGAAAAGAGAAAGTAAAAACCTAAAGCACTTTAAATAGTGCCAGTAAAAGTCCTAAGGGTTTTGTTTTCTTCATACAGTACAGAAGACAATTCATGTCATCAGAAAGTAGAGAACTTGAGAATAAAATTTTGCTTACTTTACCTGTGCCAGCAGCCCAACTTGATTTTAAACAGACTGCTTGGGAGAGGGAGGTGAGCAGGGTTTTCTGCAGAACTGAATTATCAAGTATCATAACTGCGGCACTGCAAATCCACATGATGTAGTGCATGCATGCTTGCCAAACTGTCCTGGGAAGCTGGCCTCGAGCTCTAGCTGAAGTCATAGCTAACACTAAGAGCCAAATTGTGGTCACGTGAGTTGGTTGCTGGCATCATGCAGGACTACTGCACAGTTAAGGTGCACCATGTTGGTGCCCAGCCTGGGAATGCATTTCTAGAAACTCTTTGTCATGTGTCCTGAGCATGCCATGAAGCTCGTGCTGAACAACAGGAGGATTCATGGCTGAAATAGTAAGAAAGGCTAAGTTCAGGGCCATACCGTATTGGCAATGCTTTACAGGAAGTCTGTGCATCACTGGCTCTGGCCAGCTCCACCAATCTCTTGTTTTCATAAGCACTAAATTAACTTAATTTTTTTAAAAGGCTTTTATTAATAGTTCCTTTGGAGGTATTGCAATCTGTTGTCTAATGCAAGCTTTCATTAAGTTAAAAAAAAAATCTCTGCAATAACGTTCTCCTGTGTAATAACTAATCAATATATGCTAATAGTTTGCCAAATATATTTCTTACAGAGAAATGGTTATGAAGTTAGGTGACTGTCAGAAAGGAACAAAAACCTCCCAAAAAGCAAACATAAGCCCCCCCACTCCCCCTCCCCGAACCCCACCTTTAAAACCCTTCTTTAATTCCTTACCCAGTATTTGTATCTGTAAAAGATTAATCAGTTTTTTACTTTTGAAAATTAGTATAGAAATTTTATTAGGTGGCATGAATATTCAATTCAAATTATTTTTTACAGCTAAGTTATAAACCTGTAGAAAACATGGGAGGCCAACTCAACTCTGAGTATAGTGGTGAAGCTGAGTGCTGCTGTAATAAAGTAATCTATTAAAAGGTTATCTTTCATATAAGATTGCTTTCTCTGTGAACTGCACTTGACACCCTGGTAAGGTCTGGAGAATTCTTTCCATCTCTGACTGGCCTACATGACTATTTGCTACTAATTTGCGCATCGAAGATGATGCACTGGGAAAAAATATAGTTAATTTAGTCTCTGAAGAACAGCTTTATGGCTAAACCCTGCAACTTTCTGGGAAAGGTTGCTTTTTACCTTTTCAGTCAGTGCCAGTGAAATCAGCAGTGTGCTTGTGTGACTGGGAATGGAAGGATTGGGTACATCAGCAAGGCAGGAAACGTGCTGCTTTAACCACACCAACTTCATTTGTGTTTGATCTCCAGCTGCCTTTTCCCTGTTTGCTGACCATACTAATGAACCTAAATGCCCTGCAATACTGTTGCTGTCATCTTTCCATACGCTGCAGGAATATATTGTATATTACACAGCAAGAAACATATATAACATAGTCTATAACCTATTTGCTTCTGGTGTGGACCAGACACCAAGACCAGCAAAACAGTTTCTGTCAATCCCATACAGCAGAAAGAAGCACAATGGTTTGAGAAACACTGAGATTTTTAGACAAAAAGGTGGTGGGAATACTATTTAAAAGTTGCTGTGCCTCTTTGCCTTTTTAGAGATCTGATTTTGCTTTCCCACTCAGACAAAAATACCTTTGATTTTAAGCCCTTGTAGAAATTCCTTTTGAAAATTTTCAGCTGACTCCACTTGGCAGCTAGGTTTATGAAGGAACATTTTTATCTGTCTCCAGTCTTCTGGGGCTACTGGTTATTTGGTGAAGAGCATTTGAGCTAATGGAGCTCACTTGAATTCCCCTTAGGAATAAGATTCTTTCCTGAATAAGGACTGCGGGATCAGTTATTAGTTGTTCTGCTGAATAAACTGAATACCCATGGAGCTTTTTAGCTTCTCCTTTGTGAAACCCATGGCTTTTAGAAAGGTCTGTGATGGTTCTGGTGATTTTTATTGTGATAATACTCCTAAATGCTCAGGCACAGCTGAGAGCAGTACTAATATTCACCACATGCTACCTACAAAATTGCTGTGGTGGAAGCATGGGGTCCTTGCCCTGAGCACTTCATGGTGTCAGGTTTTTCATGATGATTCGTTGCAGAGTTCTACTTGATGGATTTTATTTCTAAAATCATCTTATTTCCAAATGTTAATTCTCACAATGGAATATCAGTTGTAAATGCATATGTTACTGGGGTATTTTATCATACTTAAGAGGACTTCATAGCATCTCAGCAATTTGATTAAATGAAAGTAATAGTTTCCTCCTCTGGAAGGGAGAAAGCTGTGCAGTTTGGGTCTAGCTGTAGCAAACTGATGAAAAACTTATATAGAACTTAATGGAAAAATCTGGCAGATTTAAAAGGAAAATGTCATCCACCACACAACCCTCTGGGATGATTCAAAACCAGATGAGAAGAGACTAGCATAATTTCATACCGCTGTATTTTAGGAGCAATTTCTTAAAAGCTGAATATTGTATTTTCTGTGAAATTTTTACCAGTATTGACTCAAAAAGACCTATTTATAATACTTTTGGGTTTAACACTTTCCAGATCAAGGTTGGATGAAAGAGTGATGAAAGGTGAAAGGATATGGGGAATCTGTTGCAATGGTGTATTCCTCTGTTGTATCACAGACAGGAAGCATGATCATGCACAAGGCATTTCTGGGATGGAAAACGTGTCTCCTGAGCTCTCCCCACTCCCAAAGGCTGGGTGGAAGAAATGCCTTTTCAGCGTTAAGGGAGGTGGATGTGGTGTCATTAGTTGTTTAGGTCAAGACTTGCCCTACTCAAGCCACACCTGTATGGTAGGGGAGACTGGATAAGATGGTCAGAAGTCCCTTTTTGGCCTTCATGGTACAAATCATTTGCATAGAACAGTGTCAGCACGTATGCTTTCATTTCTTAAGGCATTGTGTAAATTGTATAAAATCATATGCTGACTTACAAATGATGAAAGTATTAGGCCCATCTTCTACTGTGCTGATACAATGGAGGAATTAATTTTAAAAAAGTAATTCTGGTAAGTAAGCTGAAAGAGAACTAGAAAGTGCCTGCTATTTCAGACAGCACAGGAAAGTCACTAATTGCTCTAAACTAACTTCACTGAAGTGCAGAGCAAGGGTGCAGATAACAGAAAAATGTATTAGTTGCTTTTGTTGCAATATAAAAGACTGCAGCAAGTGATTAGGTTTTTTCTGTTCAGCAAAGGAGGGGGCTGTGTTTCTCACATGCTCTTCTTCTTTTGCTATAGTTCAAAAATCTCAAGACACAGCGATTTGGCAGCGTCAGCAGTGTAGCTTGACATCACACGGAGTGGCACAGCACTGCCCCACAGAATGGTGTCCCAACGCCCTTTCAAGGCTGCCGCTTGCGAGCACGATGTACGCTGAGAACATTTTTATGGGAACATTCAGGCAAACAAACACAGATGGCTGCAATTGCCCTCCCCCCCCTCTCCTTCCCCGGTGGGTAATCGGCACTAGTGTTGAATTACATAATTATTGGGGGTAATACTGTATTATCAGGTCAGGCAAGTTCTCTCCATGAAGGTTCACCTGGTAAGTACTGCATGGTGATAGATGAGTTTTGTGTTACTTCACATTGCTTGGGACTGGCGCCAACCAAATCACCTCCTGACTTGTGTACCAGGTAGTCAGTCACACCCAGGCTATCTAAAGCTGTGCTTGCCTGGGCCAGTCTTCTATGAAAACAGCTGGGAATCATGCCATATCAGCCGTGTTCCCGGGGAACGGCAGATGAAAGCGGCTAGGAAAGTTCAGCCGCGCTTTCCTCAGTACGCGATGGCACTTCTGGCACTAGCAGGGGAAAAAGAGTGAGGGCCCGGGAGGAGGCTGGGAGACGAGCGGGGGAGCCTGCGGAGAGCCGCGGTCACAGCACAGTGGTTGGTTTTCAGCTGGGGCAGGGCTGGAGAGTGGGATGGTTCCCACAGCATCTCCCGGCTTCGGAAACCTCTCCCCTTCCAGCGCCGCGTGCGCCGTGCTGGCTCCGAGGGTACGGTCGGATGTTTGCTTGGGAAACAGCTGTGGTGGTTTAACAAGTTACTGCTTGATCAGCTATTTGTTCCCGCTCCCCTCTGCTGAGGTGCAGTAACCGAATCCGTGGGCTCTTTCAGGCTGCTGCAGGGTGGAGGGAAACAGGCTTTGCTTCAAGTGTTTGCAGGTACGGGCAGCTGCCGTGTCTGAGTCGTGGGGGCAGAGATAAAGAGTTAAGGGGCAGCAACTTCTTAAGCAGAGACAGCTGTCTCCTAAACTAATGTCTGACTGTGCCATAAAAGACACTCAACACCATTAAACATTGGGCTGTCAGCAATAATTACAGAATGTGTTCACACTGTTTAAAAAAGCAAAAACTACAGAGAGGAAGAGAAGTGACATGAAAATTTAAATGTGAAGAAACTAAATAACTACACTTGGAAAATAAAGTGTTGCTTATGTGACTAGAGAGTGTTGTTTCAAAAAACCACAACTTCAGAGCAAATTTTGCCAGTGAATCTTTCATGTAGGAAGTGGGAATGATGAAGAGAAAAAATGCTTGGCCCTTTTGCAGTTTGCCCCCTTCTTTCTCTCTCTTCTTCTTGAAAGGTAGGTAATCTCCTGTTGCAAAACTGCAGTTTTGTAATGCCGATAGTTTAATGTACATGAATGTAAATATAGCCTCGTCTGTCCTCTTCAGTGCACATATTAGAAATTGCAAGGTACGTCTGAACAGTGGAAGCTAAAGAGTCTGAATTCATCAGTGATCTTCCAGTCAACACCTGCCATAGAAGAGTCACACTTTAGATGTGTTTTTTATATCTATGGTCAGCCCAAATAATGTCTCCAAGGGCCCCCAGTCAAAATAAATGTGGGCTCTCGAGTGGTTTGTGCTAGGTGTTTGCTTTCATTGCAAAGTCAGCTCTTAGTTTCTTCATCCTGGTCATTTTGCCCTGACTGTGTAACTGCATCAATGGGAAGGTGTGATTGTAAGGCGCTGGCAGTGGACGCAGGAGGGGGTGCAGTGCTGCAAATGTATACTGTTTAAATGATTAAGTTTAAAACTGCTTCTGTCTCTCCAAAAACAATTATAATGCTCTACAGCATTCTAGTTCAGATAATAGTAAAAACTATTCCCACACATTCCCAAATGTGTGTGCAAAATATTATGGAAGGGCTACTCATATCCTTTGGTTTGCTTGCTGAAGTAGAAACACTTAGAAACACTTTTTGAGCATTGAATTCTTGTGTCTCTGTCAACCTTTTGTGGAGCCATTTGGAATCATCTGTGGCTGTGCATCTTGCCCAGCACCCTGGTGTTGGCACCTCTGTCACTGGCTGACACGTTCCAGCTGGTTTTTGACACATTCACATGCACTTCAAGCAGACAACAGATACTCACTTCGGCTGCACTGTGCCAGGTGCCAGCACCAGGTATCCACTCTCTCTGTACAGAACACACCTGGAGCAGAGCAGCCATGCATTGGCAGGACTGACAGTGCAAGCTGTTACAAATGCTTCTGGCGTTAAACCCTACGTGGGTACCCGCCTATGCCTGCCAGTGCCCTGCAGCCTCACATCATATCTTGCAAATAGCATGCAGACTCTCTGAAGACTCTCTCAGAAGGACTCTTGGCTTTCCCCATGTGCAGCAGCAAGGATTTGGGAACAATTTCTTACTGCTCTTTGGAGCAGGATGTCTTCACTGGGCAATACCACTGACGGCTTCACGCAAATAGTCTAGAAAATGGTAAATCAGTTCATTAACCCATTTACAAATTTAATACATTACACAGGGAGCTGAACAAAACTTGGTAGCTCTGCCTATATCCCCTTTGCACCTGAGGAACTGCTGAGTGACAAAGTAAGCAACCTTCACTCTGCCCTTAGCAGGATGCAATAGCCATGGCCCTCACCAGAATCCAGCGCAAGCCTTGCTTAGTAAGTTAGCACTTGTGAATTATTGTGCCTAGGATGTCTAGCTGCAGGAAGATTTTACTTTATGGAACTGGAGCATCATGTAGAAGTGGGTTGATCTTCCTGACCTAATAACACAGGTCTTGGAACTGAGGATTATGTTGGGTGAGTCCTCCTGAGCAGAGAGGTACAAGAGGTAAAATATATTGTTAATTCTCAAGTATTTAATCTGCTTTCTTCTGTGTTAATGCATCACGGGAGAGCCATGTTCCTCATCATTATTTTCTTTTGCAGGGTGGCTGGTTAAAATGTGGACCTGGAAAAGCACAATACCCCTTTAGTGCTTGGTAGGCTCCTCTGCTAGCAGTGACGGTAAAGGATATGGCTTTCCTGCTGACTTCAGCGAGAGGTAGGGCTGTTGGAACAGTTTTCCCTGGCTGTGCTTTAGTCATATGCCTTTCCATATGCGGCAGGGTTAAAAGATTCATCGCCCTTCCTGACTCTGCTTTGCCCCAGTGTTTGAGCGCAGTGGTGGGGGCCAGCGAGGGAAAAAGGAAGACATTAATACACAACGAGAAGCTGAAACCAAAAGGCCAGCCCGTGCGGCATGTTCCCCCTTCTCGGCAACTGTGAGTCACACGCGTTAAACACATTTGTGCGCCGGTTGTGTGAGTTGTCCCTAGAATGCTTCAAACTTTTTATAGCTGCTCCCACTTGCTGCAGTGTCACCTGCTGGTGAGATCAAAGCACTCAATAGCACGCTCCCCCGCTCCATGCTCAACAAAGTCACCGGAGCCCTTGAAAACTCCTACAGATGTTTCCTCTCTGAAGACAAAAGGATATTTTTCTCCCCTCCCTTCCTCCTTCACACCAAAGAACAAATCCTATGCCTGGCTGAGTTTGTACCACCTCAGATTAATTGGCACTAATGCAAATGTTCGTGGCTGTGTGTGGGATGTTGCTGAGAGCATAATGGTTGTCGTATTTGCTTGCATGTGGTTACTCCACTTCAGCTGTGTAATTCATTGCTTTATAAAGTGCCTTACAATGCACTACAGCACAGGAAGCTAATCATATGCCGTGGCAGACAATACAGCAGAGATTCAGAGTTACTGCAGGTCTCCTAAGGCCCGTGCCCTGAAGTCCCCAGTCCTTTTTAATCAAAAGTCCCCCTCGAGGGAGTGTCTATTTTGCCACCTGGAACAAACTCTTAGAACTGCCAGAATGTCTGGAGCTTTTCTGCTGGCTCCTCGTGGGATTCCCTTTCATTCCTTTTCAGTCTAATTCCTCTTCCCTTCACTCCCACCCTGAGTTTCTCTCCCTCTTTTTAGGCATCTTATTGGCAGTGTACTCCAGGCATAGCAGTATGAAGGTTGTACAAGAGTTTCCATTCTAAGGGGGTTATTTTGAGTTGCTTATGTTTTTGGCTGCAATTTTAAGCATTTGATATCAAGCCCAGAAGCAATTTTTTAATTGGAAAGTGTAAGCTGAGATAGGTACAAGAGCAAAGATCTCTAAAAAACAATACTTCCAACTGTGTAATTTTAACAGTTCTCATAGATGTGGGGATGGATTGGTGTTTGGTTCTGCAGTATCTTTTGCCTCTTCTTGTACCCTTGAGTGTTACTGTCATGTAGTCACAGGGTGTTTTTTTGTGATTTTGGACTCTGCTTTCCAGGTACCAGTCTGTGCTGCTACCAAGCTCTCATCTCTAGCTTATTCCTTTAGAGAGGAAATATCTCCCTCTCTCTTTGGTCAATAAAACATGGATGAAGAATGGTGAACTCCTCTGCTATACAGTGACAATTGAAAAAACAGCATAGAAGGAAGCAATGAATTTGCCCAGTTGGTTGCATAAGATTTTTGCCTTGGTCTAGTTTGCTGGCCTAGCAGAAGCTGAACCATGTAGAAGTTCATAATTTAATTTATTTTCTAAAAATGCACAAAATTCTATTAGAAACCCTACATGACAAGACTATCAAATTGCAAACACTCAAAGGCTAAGGAAATGACAAAATTGAGCTTGCCTACCCAGCCTTAATTCTGTTTCTTCGCTTGTATAGTTACAATAAAGTTTAATTAGATTGTCGCATATTATTTTGGGGAGCTGCTGGAGCTGGTCTCCCGCCTCATTCATTTTGCATGCTAATGCAGTGCAAGGCAGTTTTTCTTGAAACACTGAGGGCTGGAGTTTCTCACTTAGTGCAGGGGCTGTATGATGTGTCATAAATAAGATTGGTGTTCATAGAAGGCAGGAGCTGTGAATGTAGAATGATAATGAAGAGTTTGGATAGTGACAGAGTAACCACTTACTCCTTCACCCTGCCAGCCACCCACGGCTATTCCAGTCCCTCCAGTCCACAGCTGAGGACACCAAACTGATACTCCCATACTGGCTGTCTCCCCAGCAAACTTACATATTCCCATGCTCCAATTTCCTGGGAATCATTCAGGAGAAGATGTCAGGATGTTATGTTCCCTAATTCAGAGACCAATCCTGAGGGACATACTGACCCTCTTACGTGTCCTGTGGTAAATTACTGCTGTGGGAATGACAATGGCTCCACATTTCACTGGGTCTTTTGCCTTAAAAATTAGAATCTTGCTGTGTGGTTATTCATGGAGAAGTTTCTTCATAGATAAACACTCTAAGGACAAGTTCTCTTTTTATTTTCAGGCAGTGGTAAATATGAAAATCAGTTTCATGCAGTAGAGTTAATTCATATTCAGGCAGTCATTACCGTTCCCAACAAATGAAAGGTTTGTGACCATTTATTTGAGGGGTCAGCTATCTGTCTTCCCTGTTTGTACTTAAGGGTGGCCATTCCACTTCTGATAAAGATTGTGTATTTGCTCCCAGATGTTTTTTTCTCTTTATTTCTGATTGGTTGTAAGTGCTGAAGTGAGTTTTCCTTTTAGCTACAAATGCTACCCTTTGAAATTGAAGTGCATGACAGTAGAACTTAAGTGTAATAACAAAAGGCAGTCTTTCCTCTTGTAATTTCACTTGCCTCTTTCCCATGTTCTTCTGCAACTGTAGCAAAATGCTGAATAGCTTTAGTATTTCATATTCAGAAAGCTAGGAAATATAGCCAGGGACACTGAGCCACACTGAAATGAGAAAGGGCTCCCAGAGCCCTGAGAAATGTTCCAGTTCTTTTAGGTTCAACCAGCCCTTTTCTCTTTGTTGCTTCAACTTATGTAAATTATTAGAGTTCAAGTAGTTTTAATATTTATCATCCAAGACAGGAAGGGTCAGCCCTCCTTTCTTCTACATTCCCTCTACTGGAAAAGCGTAATTTCAGTAAAATGTCAGTGTTTGTGATTTAAATACATTTCAGCAAGAAGGCTTGCAAATTGTTATTTCTGCTGTCCCTCCCACAAAAGTGTCTCTAATTTTTTATCTCTAAAATAGTAGGATCTAAGGAGTAAAGCAAGATGACTACAGTTGCTACATAACAAGGCTTAAAATCTGTTTCCTTTTTTAAAGCTCTTAAGGTTCTTCAGAGTCTTTGGGCAAATTGCTGAATAAAGTACATCACATTAGTGATGGTGACCTGTGAGTGTCCAACGGGATCCCTCCATGAGTTCTCCTTTTTAAGATGACATCTCTATATGAAATAATTTACTTGTTCATTATTATTTGGAGATGTCACTGTTTGCACTGAAATGATGAGTACAACCCATTGTGCCACACATTGAGCATCATGAATTCCTATGAGCTCGCCTTATTTTAGGAATAAATACTAAAAATTAGGAACTTGTAAAGCTAGGTTGATGTCAATATAAGAGGCAATCTTAACCCTTGACTTGATTTGCTTCCAGAAAATCCAGTGACTGTTCTGGGACATGATGGACTGTCATGCTAACATATTATGGTAGCAACATCAGTTCCTACAGAATACAGACTTTCATTAGAGAACTACCCCATGCAGTTAAAGGTATTGCAGTTTTCACAGAGCAGGTACAGCACTACTTTACCAGTTGCCAATTAGTGTTTTGAAAAGCAATTCTGTGCTATTCCACCCATTTTTCAGGACTCATCTCTTCAGAATCGTCAGACACTTGATTTCCTTTGGCTCCATTAATCAGGTTTTAGAATATGTAGGGTGTTCTGGATATCCATGCATCCATCTACAGCTTTTTGATGACATCCTTTGGCTGCTCTCACATGCTTTTGTTGCACAGGCTTTGTCCTGCTGTTCATTCCTCTTAGTCCTGGCATCACAGAAGATTGCAGGGTCTTTCCTGACCACCTTTCCTCATTCTTGCTTTTTCAGGGGTTAGTCACAGATGGACAGGTCCTCTAGGGCTCTTCATTTACACTCTGGGACAGCAGAAGTTCCTCCTTCAGTACCTAAAGGGATGTCTACAAGAGATCTGGTGAGATTTTTTTATAAGGGCATGTAGTGGTATGACAAGGGGGAATGGTTTTAACTGAAAGAGGGCAGGTTTAGATTAGATGTTAGGAAGAAATTCTTTATTGTGGAGTAGGTGAGGCACTGGAACCTGTTGTTCAGGGAAGTTGTGGATGCCCCACATCCACAGCTGAAGTGTTCAAGGCCGGGCTGAATGGGGCTTTGAGCAACCTGATCTAGTGGGTGGCACATTTTTGTCATGTTCACTATATCGCACTGCTTTGAGATGTAGTGTATAACCTGTAGTCTGTCCCCTCATGCTGGGCCTTGCAGGCAGCTACTGGAGAGTGAAAAAAGAGGTCTTCAAGAACATTTGGCATGACAAAGGAGGTTGTCACAAAAGAAGGGCCTCCAATGGTAAACACAGTGACAAACTAATCTTGCAGATCATGCTAGATGTTCTACCAGTTACTATCTAACACTATGGCCTTCTCACCCATTGGATGATTTGATAAGCAAGAGGATTTGTGGAACACTGATGCATGGGGAGACAAAAAATCTGAGATGTCTATCCAAGCCGAAGTCCCTGAATAATTTTGACTCTTCTAGAAAGGTGGTGGTAGGCAGGAAAATTTCACATTTCTTCTTCACATTCACTTCCTTAGAACAACACAGTAGGGCCTTATTAAAAAAAAAAAAAAGAAAAAAAGAGAGTATTCAAAAATCCATTAGTTCCCTCACTTTTATTTTTTTTTTTGTTTTCTAAAGACTTCTGTATTTTCATTTTGCTTGAACACTTCAGCTGCTCTCAGCCATTTCACTCTCAGTTTGGAGTCCCTCTCTGCTTCTCTCACAAAGGTCCATTGCTGTTGTGTTTGTGTTTCCAGGTCTGCATAGGAAGCCATTTCCTTAAAATACAAACAAAGCAGATGTTTTCTTCTGCTAGACCTCATACTATAAGGAAACTTCAGAGAATGCAAAGAAATAAATATGACTGTATGTGTGCATTTGTCCATCTGTGATCTGTCACAGCTTGCTGAGGGATGGCTGTGCGTGAGGGAGAACTGGCTGCACTCAGTGCCACAGCTGGGCTGGCCAACTCGTGCCTGCAGGGGCAGCACAAGGGAAAGAATTAAAATCAATTGCAGGCAACATCTTATACTTCCTTTTTAACCCGCTGCAGCTGGGGAAGCTGGGGAAGGGAGCCAGTGAGTGGAATGAGGAGGTGCACACAGACAACTGCAGAGTGCAGGAGGAAATAGTGTTTGGGAAGGGAGGCGTTAGTTAAGGAGTTAAGGGTTGAGGAAAGCAGCAAAGAGTTATAGGTTTATTCCTGGTTGGAGTCACAAATTGAGGCACAGCATGATGGGGAGGAGGTGCTGGTAGTAGCAGAGGAGCTGGGAAAGACAAGATGCTTTGAGGCAGCTGAAGATGAGCTGTTTTGCAAGCTGGCTGCTCTACTACAGTGAGACAGAGTTGTCAACGGTAGATGTACATGGCTCATTCAAAAGCTTGATTGTACTCTTCACTTTGTTTATCGGTACAAATGGTCCAAAGCTCTGCTTTGATGAGACTGCACTCATTTGAGCTATGAGAAAAGAAAGAATAAAACCAGTCATATTAAGACTTTAAGTTGCAATGCATCTATCCAATGGCTAAAAAAAAATGTACTGCAAATTATAGCAATGAATTTATGTAGAGTATGCAGTTTATGGTTACAAAAGGGCAGTTCCCCTTTCTCTGCTTTCATTCACATTTTCCCCTTAAAATCATGTATGTGATCATTACAGATATCTGTTAAAGAAAGGGTAACTCTTGGCTCATTACTGGCTGGGGAATACGGCCATTCCACCTGAGGAGCCATTAGCTGTGTATTGTTCTTGTAGCACCAAATGCAAAATGTTACTGTGGCTGCACATTAACTGGTATCACCAAACACTTAACAAGTTGCCGTGTTGGGCATCAGTGTCCTTCAAGACCAGGTAATTTTTCCACTAAACTCTGTGTGCAGGGCTGAGTAGACAGTGGAAGTTCACAGAGCTTGTGTAGTGGTTACAACATCCCTCCATGCTCAAAATACAGTCTGAGTTTAATTCACTCATTAGATTATGTGTGTGAGCACAGACTCTAAAAGTCCTGTAGGTTAGGTGTTATGCATATCTGACCTGAGAAGTTAACCAAAGTTCAGGGTACTGCTGCTCTTTTACTAGAAGAGATGGATGAGGCAATCTGGTGGTCTGAGTGAAATCTTGTATTATGACAAAGAATGCATGAGGAACTGCTCCCTTGAACCCATGGGGAATCTGACAGAAGATAATCTCTTTACACACAGGGTCAGGTCTGTCTGCCCCAGCCCCTGCTCATCCAGATACTTATTCTTCTCCGTCTTGTCACAATAGTGACAAGGTCTTTTTTTTTTTGGTCTTCTTCCTGAGCTTTTCTGGTCTTGCTGTTTCTGTCACGCACAAACCCTCACAGAATAATTGCCTGTGAAACCTCTCTGTCCACATGTGTCTTTGTTTTGGGAGATGGCACGTAGTTATGTTTGGGGTGGAGATCATTATTGTTTCAAACATCTGGCTTCATAAAGAACCTTAATGGCTTCTCTGAATTTATTCTGAATGAAAGGATGAACTGTTACGCCCATCATCTTCCCCTCACTTTTACCCAGCTCGTAGCAAAAAAGTGACTGGAAGCTACACAAGCTGTCAGGCTGCTTATTAAAGATGTCAGGAGAGGACTATTAAACCCCCCTACTCGGAGGGGGACGTGTGTTGATTCACCTATACAGAAACTTTTGTTGCAGTGTGGGAAAGGCAAAGTGCAAGACGTTTCTTGTCTTTCAAAAAGGAGTAGACTGCTTAGATTGAGGAGCAAAGGGACATTTCCCTCAAGGCAATGGCAAGGATTGCCCTGAAAGAGATATGTTGCTGTGACCTTGAGTGCACCCCTCCCTGACAGCCAGCTGTGGGTGCAGGGCTTGTAGGAAGTGGTCAGTGCCATTCCTTCAGATCCACAGAGGTTTCAGGCAGAATCATTGCTCATGGCGGCTTGACCTCTCCCTGTGCACCATGGGGTCATGTGCAAATCAAATCCTTTGCCCTGACAGGTGATGACTTTGTGTGGTGTGAATCAATATATGTCCTGGAAGAGCAACTTTGAAATACATATCTCTTTAATGTGTGTGCAGATGGGGAATTATATCACGTAAATGCTAATTTACACACATTGGAGACGCAAGAGAGTAGTTAGTTCATCCCCCAACACCAGAGGAGAGTCCTGGATAAAACGTGCATGAACCATTAAAAAGAGATAACACTTAACCTTAGCTGGTGGTGCATGTGAGAATGACACCATTAGTGCTTTGGTGGTGGTGGAAGAACAAGATGTTCAGTGGTGCTTCTAAAGGTTTGTGATACAGCGTTAACAGTGTGAGTGTCAAGGACCTTGTACCTCAGCCATGGGAGCCCTTTTACTGATTGGAAATTAAAAAATAGGAAACACAGAAAAGCTGCTGTGATTATAGTTGACTAAACTATGATAAAAGAAGATCTGTTTGTGGGCTGCCATAGCCCTGTTTCTTATTTCCTTGCTGTGAGGCAGTGGCATGATCCCCTGCAGAGCCTTAATTTCTGGTTGTTTGTATGGAGGGTCTTAGTGGTTTCTAGTAAGTTATTCCTTCCAAAGTGAGAGTGAGCCAGTGGAAGAGAGCTGCTCAGCTACATGCTATAGAAGTGCATTATACATGACATCATACAGCAAGGTTTCTGATGGGAAACAGGAGAAGTGTGGCTCCATTAATAGGAAAAATGGGTAACAATATAATTTTAGAGGCCCCATCATCCATGGGTCTTACAGAATGTTGTAAAGGCAGACATTAGGTAAAATTAGATAATGTGATGCAAGGGTTATGGCCATTTCACAAACAGAAGGTTCTCTGAAGAGTTAAGGCACTGTTTTTAAAAGCCTTTCTCTCTTTCGCTTAGTATGTTCTTTAATATTAATGGTTTGCTGTCTGGATAGGACTGGAATATAAGTATGTGTGAAAATAGAATATTATCTTGGCTGTCAAGCAAGCATGTCAGCAACATGAGGTAGTATGGGGTTTGCCATTGGTATTGTGTACCAAATCCTCTTTTTCTGTAAAAGCTAAAATTAGCTGCTCTACAGCTGCTGTTGAAGACATGGAAGACTTGAATTGACCAGTGCTGAGAAAACAGGCTGAAGTCACAATAAATTTTATCCCCAAGTGTGGCAACAGCATTTGAGGTGAAAAAAATTGTAGCATAAATGATACCCTTATCACTTCAGTGTGAGGGACGAGTACACCACAGTCAAAGAGAATGCAGCAGTTTTAGCCTCTTCTCACTGCTGCCCTAAATGTAAATAAGGCATCACTAAGATAGGCAACACTTCTGATTTTGTCAAATCACTTCATATAAACATTGATCCAGCCATGGCTGAACATATAATACCCTCCCTCACACATTTTCCTGTGATGTGGAGTTAGTGTCTGTGCTGTAATTCAGAAGTGAGCCATCGCATGTTCATGTGTGTTCCTGCATGAAGCTCTCTGTGCAGCAGGTGTATGAATCTAGTGGTCTTCTCAAAAGAATCACCTCATCAGATGGAGCAAATTGAAAAAGCACCTTCAGTTTTGCAATAATTGCTGTGAACATTAGTTTTCCTATTTAAATTAATCTTCAATTGTGCTTTATTTTGTCCATAGTACAGCAGGGACAAATTCTGCAATTAAACCAGAATAGTTCATTACAGATGACACTAATAATTGAACAGAGACATTGGAAAATATCTCTTCTCCTTTACATCAAGTGTGCATGATTGTAAGAAGGTTATACTGGATATAAAAAGTCACATTAGAGTAAGGGAAGAGCATGAATCCATAATCTGGATGATGGGAAAATGTTGCTGGCAGGAACAAAGGGCGTTTTACAGTCCCAAACTCTAATGAGTGATGATAAAGATGAGAAACTGACAAAGAAGCTTGTAAACTTAGATAGTGCTATAGGTTTGGCTGAGATATTAGGCCAAGAGTTACAGGGGCATTTCATCTTATGCCTGAGTCCCCCAAAAAGCTGGGGAATATTTATTGTTAGTGCTCTTATGTCTAAACTTCACCTCAGTATTTCTTTTTGAACTCTTTCCTGGCAATTAATATCTGAGAGGAGGACCATGTTAATTTTTCAATCCAGTAGTAGGTGGTACCTTTGTTCTAATCCACATAACTTCCATACAGCTGGAAAGACATGAGGGACAAAGAGACTACCATAGGGAGGGGAGATAGAGTATTCTTGTGGTCAAGGGTTAAAATACCTTTCCCACTAAAGCTAAGATTCAACATTCAGGCCACATTTACATTAAGAAATAAAACAATGATTTTTTTTGCAATTTAAAGTTACCACTTCTCTTGCTCTGAACTATGAACTTCCAGAAATTACTCACTAATACCCCAGTAAGAAGAAAGAAAAGTAACCTATGTATTTTGCTCAAAGTTTGAAGTGCCCACATTACAAAAAACCACCAAAACCCAAAACCCAAACCAAACAAAAAAACCCACCCACCCAAACAACCAAAAAAAAGGCAAGAAGGGATTACATCAGCAAAAATGCTGGATTGGGTAACATTTTCACAAGTCCCCAGCTGGGATGCCAGAAGCCCAGTAACAGCTCCCCTGCTTTTGAAGATGTGATGTTTGGCAACAGTCTGTCCTCAAGGTATCCCACTGATGGAGCTGCAGCTGCATGGTGCAAATGAAGGCCTGTATAATTTATTTCTTTCCTCCTAATAACAGCTGCAACCCCAAATATACCCACAGTTACTTTTCTTTCCCTAAGATACAGAGCTTTTTAATGTACTGCTGTGCAAATACTTTCACTGGAAATGTCAGGGATTTGGAAACAATTTTGACCTTGGCCACCATTTTGGGGGACATGGGCAAGCTCCTTCCCTTGCATTTGTGCAGCTCTCTAAGGGACATTGCAGCTATTTGCTTCTCAAAGATATAATGAGGGATAACTTGTGTATACCTGGGTAAGTATTTGGAGAGAAAAAGCTTCTGTAAATGTAATTTTAAAAATGTTATTATATTTGGCTTCAGAACAACTGAAATGTGGTGAATTTGGTATGAACTAAAATGAAAAATAAGACCAGGAATTCACCTCTATGGCTTTCTGCTGGTTCAGTACTTAAAGGAGAGAAGACTCAGGCATCTTACCATTGTGGACATCAATTTAAAACATATATCAAAAGAACGTCTTGTGGTAGAATCTTCTGATCTGCTTTATACATTTCCCTTTTGTACAACTAATTGCAGATTTTGGAATTCCTTTTCCTGACCCAGAGTTTTGCAACGGCAGATCTCAAAAGTGCTACACAAAGTTCATGGCTCTTGTTCTGCAGATCAAGCAACATCTTGGCTTTAAATGCAGAGAGTCACTTGGGAATTCAGGGAGTGATGGCTGGGGAGAGAGCTCCTGATTCCTGAATCCCGGAGGAGCTCTACCCAGGAGACTGTTTTGCCCCTCTGAACAGGAATTTGAAGAACTCCCCAGTTAGCATTTGCCTGAGCCCTGCTTCTTGGTCTTTTTCTACTTTCTTACAAGTGTTAATTTTGCTAACATTGCTCAATGATATCTTAAAAATATCTTCAGCACTGGAGGCATTTTTCCCTTCACTGTTTTGTTGTTTTTTTCAAGCACTTGCAATGAGTCCTTCTCTTCCTGAGACAACAGCCTCACTGAGGTCTAGTAGTTCAATTCGTAAATATTATATCCCTTTTAAAAAACACACCAAAAAGAATATGAAATACCACATATAAAACAATATTTTGGAATATAAAGAAGCTTGCTTGGATCAGTATTCCATAAAAACATGATTATTTTTCTCAAAACCAGTGCTACTTATGTTGTTTCCTATTTGAAATATCCTGCTTTGCACTTTTTTATATTTATGAAATAATTGGTTTTGCACAGCAATCTACAGCAAAAGTATTCAGAGACCCTTGTGCATTTCTGCCTGATCTGCTATATTTCCTCTCTCCAAAAGAAAAAGACCTTGGATGTTTTAGATACTGCACTCAGCATCCTTCAAAAGACAAACTTAAAAATTAGCTCTGATGTGATATAACTAAAATGCTGATAATTCAAATTTTAGCTTTTCAGAGTTGACGAGAGCTGAAATAAACCAGTTACCAAACTGGAGTCTCTTTCAGGAACACAATTTAAGCACATGCTTAAATTTGGGCATATGTGTAAGGTCTGAGATTTTTAATATTTTCCTAAATTAGATCTATTAAAATAGAAAATATTAAAACTATTAGAAATAGTTTTTCTGGAGGTGTGTGTGCAAGAGATATCCCTCAGCAGTAGAGGTATTTCTCTGAGCACTATCAGGGCAAAGGGAATGCGAGTCTAAAGTTTAGGGGGAGAGCCTCTCAATTCCAGTTTCCTGAGGTTTAGCATTAAGAATAACTTTGCTTCCGAGGGCTGAATCCTCTTCACTCTGCCTTTCTCTTGTTTTATTTGGAAGATGTAGCTATGTATTTCCTTAAGTCCTGATTAATGTGGAGAAACATTCTTTTCATGCTCGTAAAAAACAGACGCATCCCAGCCAGGCCCAGAACATATGTGACTGGTTCCATCCTCTTTGCAACATATTGCTGTGTGAAATAAGGAACATGCGACAATCATCACTTTCCAGTCTCCGGAGTGATGCCAGATAGAAGGCACCCATCCATTTTTTTCCCCTCATCCTTTTTATAGTCCTTACTCTCCCATACTGATTAAATTTGAATAGCCATTTTGTTGCCAATACTATTAGCTATGATCATGCCTTATTATTCTATTAAATGAAGTTAAATGGAAGTAGGAGGATCAGGCCCTTTGCTTGCCAGTTGATGGCTTGCAGGTTGAAATGGTTCACCATTCCCTTTCTTCTATTGTTGTTAATAAATAAGATGCACAATAATTTAATTCATTTCTGATCTTGAGGTTTGATGGTGTTGACATTCTAAGAATCCAGAATGAATTAGTCATTTTGTGGTGCCAAAGCTCACTGTGCATAGGAGAGTGCTACTAGTGATGTGAAAATAAGAATACCACAACAAACCAAGCAGTAAAATTTTTATGCCTTTTTTTGGAAGCTTTTTGTTGTTGTTTTAGTATAAGGTGGTGTGTTGACTGTAAGTGGTCATATCCCTGACTGCACAGAAGAATGGACTCAGCTGTTTTCGCATGAAAGAATCTCTCTAGAAAAAAAATCACACTTTTTCTGTTTAGTTTTGCTTTTCCTGTTTCTCTTTGTTCAAACAGAACCACACTTTAAAAAGCTTTGGGCACACAGCTGGACATACATAAAAACCACACCCGATTTGCATTTGTAATTTATCTTTGTCAATCATATTGCTATTTGAACATATAGTTGTTCAAATATTCTCATATAGAACTCTGGTTCTGTACCATTAAAATAAGTAGGAGCTGTGCCATTAAGTTTGGGAGTATCAGATAAAATCCTATATGTACAGATTAGACATCCAGATCCTCGTGTCTTCCGCGTCCAGTGATGTTGAAAATGCAGACTCAGTTTGGACACGTTGGGCAGCTGGATGCATTATCCAGTATTTTTCCCTGAGTGAGCAGTCATTCTCTTACTCTAGGAGAAAGTGTCTAAAACTGGCTCTATGACAAAAAAGAAAGGAAAAAATTCTTACATTTCTTCTCTTGGTTCAAACCAGGAATGAGCAAATCAGTTTAGTAAGCACATAAAATACAATGAAAGTTGAGAGAATTTAGGTTTGCATTATAGGTATAGGATGTGACTTTGAACAGTCTGTTCTTTATTTCCCTCTCTTTCTTCCTGATTTATTTACTGACTCCCAGGCAAACTTGTTTGCCATGTGGTGCAAATTGAATTGAAACCGCTGAATTTCTCTAACTGCTTAGGGTACCTACTGTCAGAAAATCTGCACAAGTTTTAGAATTAGCAGACACACAAAATGTTTATCTCACTTGTTAGCTTGGTAAAAGCCCACTGACTTTCTGAAATCACAGCAGTGAGCTGTAAATGATGTGTGAAATGAAAAGGCTTTGCTCACCCAGCGAAGACAGAGCAAACATTGAGGAAGCTGTGCCATTGGACTGGGCTTGGTGGAAAGGAGAGAAACAGCTGTGATACAAGAAGAATTAAGCCCAGAATATACTGGCAACGACAGGAAATAAATCAAGTTTGATGTAATTTTCCTATGCAGTTTTTTTTTTTCTTTTCTGTCTTGCTCTGTTTCTTTTTTGTGTAGAGACTGCAAAGCTGAGTGGTTCTGGTTTGTGTGACTTGCATGAAGTTTTAAATTTGAAGTGATCATTGATTTGTGCATTATGTTCCAGTATGTTCTACTGCATCAGGCATTCTGTTTTGTTTCTGTCCACGTCTACGTGTTTTACGGGGAAACAGCTTTAGCAGGGAGTCTGTGATAGAAAACTGACTTGGAAAATGAGTGCCAGTTCAAGGGCAGAATCATCTGTCTTTTCTGCCTTCACCCTTCTGATGATCTGGGAAGGAAAGGGAAGCACATGGGGGTTAGAAAATTGAATGACACACTTAGAGGTTAGACAGAGGCATAGGTTTTGAAGTTTGCCCTTGCAGAGGCATCAGATGCTGAATCTGTTCTGGTTATCACCACGCTAATGGGAAAAGAAGGAGAAAGGGATAATTTAAGAATCATAGGATCTCCTCACCAGAGGGTGTTAGTGGGTGCCAGCAGGGATCACACATCCCTGGCTCTCCCCAAGTTTACTCTGTTTCCATACTATCTGCCATTCCTGCCCCCCACACTTGCTGGCTTAACCGCATTAAACACATGGCCCTGTGCATGCTGGAATGAGTAGACACAGACCATTATGTGATTGCTTAGTTTGAACACTGAATCAGGGGAATGTGAATATATAGCTTGGGTGGTAGCTGGGGATTGGTGTTGTGCAAGCATGCTAGTACAGCTTCTGCATGGGATCTAGCTTGCACTGTCCAGATCCAAGTGTGAGGAGAGCAGGTGTGTGGTTGTCTGCCCATGTAAATCTACTTTAAATATTGCATTGCCAGGCAGTATTAGATTTAAACCCCATTGTGCAAAGATGCTAAATAGTTATCCCTGTCCCAGGATCCAGGCTTTGAATTAGAGCTTTTTGTTATAACAACTTGTATTTCCAAAAAGCCAAGATGCTCTGTTGCAACAGTTCCTAACAGTACAGTTTACAATTTTTTTTGCTGTATTTTGGCTTGTTACTGTAAAATACTGTGACAGATGGAGCATCATCTGCCAACCATTCCAATCTGACACAGAGTAGAAATTATTGCTGTGATGAAATTATTGATCTTGTATCTTTACATTTAGAAGCAAGGAGGATGTTATACTCAACTGAATAAAATCAAAAGCAGTTTAGTTTAGGATCCAAGAGGGATTTTACTCTAGGAAGACCCTTAGTGACTGGAGGTGGAAAAGATTTTAGTCTTGGCAGACACAGCTACATAAAAGCTAATTTCTCATAGCTGTCTTATTGCTTTCTATGATATGTCAACACTAGTATGGAACACTAGAATGGATTTATCCATGAATCTTTTGTGTGTGTTTTTCAGGCAAATAAGAACTAAAGAAAATTCAGATTTTTTTTTTTTTTATTTTTTAAAGGTTTTTTTTTGTTTCTGTGTGTGTTTAGTGCATTCTCTTAGCTGGGAGCCAACACACTGCTCTGTGTAAGATCTGAGATCAAGTGGAGAGCTTGACTAGCTAGACTTGCAGTCAGGAGAACCATAGGAGACAAAGGCATCATGAAGAACAATTAATGAAAAAGATTTGGCTTTCCAAGAGTTTGCTGGCAGAGATATGGATGTGGCACTAATGTGGCCTAATGGGCAGTAATCATAGTGTTAATGCCATCTTATTAGTTCTTAAACCGAGGATGCCTTCTCGTTTTAATGACCAGTGACTTTTATCACTGATTTGCTACATCATTTGCTAATACTCTTGATTTAAGCAGTTATGCTGGAGAAACAAGGAAGGGCTAAGATGAAAGGATATGAAGGAAAGAAATTTGAGGATGTGGCTCTTGCAGTGGTGGTTCTTGTGCCTAAATATGCCTCCTTAGATTGAGCCTAATACTGGAGAGGAAAGCTTATCTGCATACAGGTGAATGCAGCCAACATCAGACAGCAGGCAAAAGGTCTCATTGGTACTATCCTGAAACTGATAGGAACTGAGTGGGAAGTCTGTTCTCCATGAATTTTTTTTTGTTCCATTAAAGCTACTCTGCCTAGTACTTGCAAGAAGTGACAATTTTTATCCCTTCAGCAAATAGTGATGAGTTTGGTGCTTCTTAGGATTATACCCAAAGAAATATGCCACCTGAACATCTTCAACCTTGAGCTAAAGCACCTGTAAACCTAGCTGAAAATCTTGACATTATGGATTTCATAGGGCATTTCTTAATATGGCTTTTGCTTTCCCAGAAAAACAAATAAATTGTTCATTTTTCTCTGCTTCTTGTTTAAACTAGAAGGACACAGGGTTTTTACTTTGTCCTGAAAAACAGTCCAGCCACGTTTGTGGACAGTGGTTTGGATTGGTCCTTATTTTTTTCTGAATCTGCCTGTCCATTCCCAACAGTGAAAGGGAATCCACTGTTCATTAGGTGATTAAGAAAAGTTTAGAGTGGCTTGGAACAGCACAGAGGTGGATTTTCCTGCCAAAGAGTCTATTAGTAAATGCTTTTATGGGACTCTTCACTCCTCCAGAATGAGTAAGTCGTGCATTCACAGTCTTGCAAAGCAATCATCTGTGAATTGTGCGTGAAGAAATGTAGGGGAGGCATGTGTGGTGTGTGTTCCAATGGGACTATTCCCTAGCCACCACTTGCTTCGGAAATTGTATTAAAAAGTACAATTGTTGGTCATTAGGGTTAGCCTTGCAAAGCAGGCATGACAGCATTAGCAGGAAATGCTTCCTTGATTTCAATTATAATGCATAAATTATACTCTTCTTCTGTCTTATCCGTGCAACATTCAACAACAGCATTTTCATCTCGGTCTGGGGAATAGAATTTTGCACATGGTATAACTTCCATTGCCTTAAATACGGCCTCCCCAATTTTATCACTGAGCACTCAAAATCTTCATTATTACAGTTCAGCCAGCAGAAATTAGTTGTATTTAGATCCCAGTAGGCCATAGGATGCATGCAGCTTTGAGATTTGGCTTCCATTTAGCCTTGGGAAGCAGTCTTAAGCTTGATGATTGAATTACAAGAAGTACTTGTATCCCTCTACAACAGTAGAGTAAAAACTAGAGCTGTCCTGGGGTGTGAGAAGCATGGAAGGGGAAAGATGGGACTAATCATTCCTTCCTATAAGACTAAAGTATCTATGGGAAAATCCAGTTCCTCTGATTTGCTTCCATCTGGTAAAACCCTTGCACGAAAAAGTGATTGAGATAATTACACAGTGGAGGTCACTTTATTATTTACAGTGGTTTATTCATGAAGCATAAGTATGTAGCTTGCTGATCTTGTTGTCCACACATGTGAGACTTTATCTGCCTTTGAAACAGTTGTAGGTTTTCTCTGGCTGGTTTGGGTAGCAAGAGCTGTGAAGCCTCCTGGAGCATGGGCATCAACCATGCAAATCTGCATGTAAGGACTGTGGTGGACTTGTCTGACCCTCTTGTGCTGCTGAAAAGTCACTTCTCCTAATATTTAAAGTAGTTACTTCTCCCTTTACAATCATTCTACCTCCTGTTATGGTCCAAAACTAGCTCACCAGTATTAATGAACATGAACTGTTCAGACTATTAACTTACTGTGTAAAATCAGTATTTCTTCCACCTTTTGTATTCAAACAAATCTGTGTCTCTGTGTGTGTGTTTGCATTAGAGGATTGTTCTGCCTTACCTATGTTTAGCACATATCTGCTTGGTAAATATATCTCAGTTGAACTGCCTGTGTGCATGAAAAGAGGAGTTTCTTGATGTTGTCTCTACAGAAGACTAAAATTATAACTCCAGGAAGGAATGTGAAGTGTTCAAAATGACAAGAAAAACAGATCTGATGTTGAAAAAATACAAGTCTGTGAGTTTTGTTCCAGGGAAGAGAACTACTTGCCGCTTACAAACCTTCCATTCACATATTTTATCTACATCATTAATTGAAATCCTTCTTAGTAATTTCTTTCCTTCTCCTTGGTGGATGCAGCAAATTTTTCCAGTTTTGGTCCTGAACTTTTTAGACCTTCACATGCATTGCAGAATTGGCTAATCCAGAGAAAACGATTGCTTGCTTTCCTGTTTCCATGTATTTACAATTTCAACATTAGAGGAAATTCACCAGGAACTAGTGAAACATTAACACTGAGAGTTTTGCACAGTGGAGTACTGACTTCAAATAATTTTACACTCTGGTCTGAACGAAAGTTGTTTTCAAGTGTAAATACTTGGGTGATCATATTATGAGTTTACCTACTTTTCAACTAAGATATTAAACTCAAATATTCCTTATGATTGTAACCTAATAGAAAGACAGAAAACTTAGTTGTGCCATACTATCTAACAGGTGCTGTCCAATAACCAGTAAATCAAGGATTATTATGACCGAAACATTTTAATGCTAAAATAACCAAAATTGGCTTTTTATCACAGTTCTTCGTGGGCAGGCAGCCCTGTTTGAATTGATTTTGCCTCCAAGTCTCTTTCTGAATGTCCTCTTGCTACAGAAAAGAAGGAAGTTTGTGCTGTGTCCAAGGAACATGTTAACTACTGTATGAACTTCTAGACCTTGTGCAAACTGATAGAAAAAAAAAAATCAATATTTTGTATTCATAAAGCACTTTCTATTTGTCTCAGCTCACAGTGAAAATGTGAACTCTGAATTAAGAAGCAGCTCTATTATTATACCGAGCCTACTGATGGGTAAACTAAGACAGAAAATACTGTGAAATTATGAACTTGGCTAGGAACAAAATCCAGAAACAAGAAAAAATCTTCAGCACTTAAAATACATAAATGTTTAGTATTGCCCTTTCCACTGTATCAATTGGATACATAAGAACGTGGCATTTTCCTTCCCTTAACATTTTCTGATGTGGTAGACAGACAAATGAGTAACATGTGTGTCATAAAACAAGTTCAGATTTTTTTTTCTTTTTTTAACATAAAAATGTAGTTTACCCCTAACACTTCATGTCAGGATTTGAGGACTGGGAATCTATTTTGTATCCCCAGTCTGCACAAATCCTTCCTCATATGTGCAAAACACCTGGGGGCTTCTCCTTATCACCACTTTCTCGCAGCTGTTCCTTCAAGCTCACACTTGATGGCTACAATTGGTGTGACAGAGGGGGAGTAATTCTGCATTATGTGCTACTGTTTACAGGTGACTGGGGGTATTTGCACTTGAATGCTGTGCGTGTGCCTTCAGCTAACAAGCAAGAGTTTGGCTCTGAGAGGTCTTACTGGTTTTCACTACCAGTGACCATAAATAATGGTCACTGATGCACAGCATCCAACAATTTGCTCGTCTGTTTCCTTTTATTGTGAATGTTGTGTTTTCCATTCTGGCTATGTGGAAAATTTTTGTGATTTCCAATGCTCCTTGTTAATCTGGGAGCAGAAGCATTACAGAGCAAACACATGCTGGAGAATCCAGGGCAGAGGTACCCCCAAACCCACCACCCACCCCTTGGATACAAGGGAGAGTAAGCCTGGCAATGCCATAGCTGCATTTTGCCTGGAACTGAGGTGACCTGCTGTTCTTCACTTTTTGAGCTTTTTCTCCTCAAGTATTGGTTTAGCTAAAACCTGTAAACCAGGTGGTGTATCTTACAAAAAAAGGCTCTGGCTATCTTAAAAATTATGTGGACTGACTGCTGAAATGTTGCTCTGTATCTGTCAGAAATTGCACTGTATTCTTATTCACTTCACCCATCCTCCTGAAACCTCATTCCTAAAGCAGCAATATTTCTCTTCCATATTTCCTAACATTGCAGCATTATTCTAAGTTTCATAATCTCTCCTACCATCATAGTCATACAGAATTCATGTGCTTTTACCCACCATGCACAGAATGGAAGACCTGGAATGAAAATGTAATTAAATCATATGCAAATAAAAAATGCTGCAGCTGACTTCATAAGAAGGAGACTGTCATATCAAATACCATATTGTATTTGATTTCAATATTAACTGATAGGATTAGCAGAGATGAAATTTACCTTAGAAAGGTGAGCCTGCCTAGAGTTACTGGTGAAAGGATTTCAGTTCTTTTGCAGCTTTTGCACCCAGCAGCCTTTTTGTTTCTAACCTTGGTGCAAAGAAAGCTGTTTTGTGGCCCCTGAAGGTTTTGCTGCCTGGGTGGTGCTGTATTTCCATCCTGCCTGGTCCAGGGGATGGCCACATGTCTGAGTGTGGCTGAGGGGACAGGTCAGCCTGCTGTCTGCAGAAATGCCAGGGTGGGGCTGGGCTGTTTGCTCCTGCTCCTAAGTGGACTGTAGAGGTGGGCAGCCTAGGGAGACTGTGCCCCAAAACCTGGCTGCTGCCCAGGAGCTCTGGCTGCAGTCACTGAGCTGTGTACACTGGTGGATTTTTAGGGCATCCTTTTGTTGCACCAGTGCTAGACTCTGGATAAAGAACAGAGGAGGCACGAATTGCCTTTGCTGGACCCTTTGGATAGGAGCAGAGGAGGCACAAATTGCCTTTCCTTTCTCGCTTGGTGCTTGTGGAGCAGTTGGGCAGTTCTTGTGTTGTCTCTGCCTTTCAAAAGGCCCTGAGAGCTCTCATGTGGCTTACCAGTGCCCCACACCTCACCTATGGGTCTGTGCACTGTGATGTTTCCTGGCTTTTCTCCTTCTGTGGGAGTGCTGAGCCTGGCTCTGTGGTGCAGGGACCTCTCAGCCAGTGCCATCTCCTGGTGCTGCTGCCTCCCAGCTTGTCTCAGGTCTCTTCTGACCTGCTGCTTCATAAACGCTTCAGTGGCTTGGCCTTCGGTGTGAAGTGCCTTGGGAGCCCAGTATGAAAGATGCTATAGAAATATAGTTTTGATTTAATTTAGTTTGATTTACAGTTTGAAAAATGAAAATCTTTCTGCAAAGCTAAGACCCCTGTACAATTTTTCCAGCTAGCTTCTGCTGCTTGCAAAGCTACTTGCATTCCCTTTTGGATCACTGGGGATTTCCTTGACACATTTACACTCCTGTTCTCAATAACTTCATACCTAGTCTCATGCTGACACTTTCTCTCTTTCTCTCTCTTTTTATTTATTAAAATTACCTGCTCCACAGGTATTAAATATAACCAAGCCAAGCAGAATAGAGGCCAGTCATAGAAACATAGATGACTACATTTTTTCTTGGTTATGATCTACGACAGGCACTTAGTCTTTTAAAAAATTGCTATACCTTCAAAGCCTGCAGATCTGGAGACCCCAATAGCATCAGAGGCTTTAACAAAACATTGTAGACATTTCCTTTCAAATCCCTGTACTTCCTGAATTTCTGTCCTTATTTTTGTACTATGGTGTCATTCTGTTTGATGCTGGGTTCCTGTAGTGGCAGGCACTCTGTAAACACGCAGGAGTTGCCCCAGAAACCACACACTTAAGCAGACAAAAATATTTACAAGAAAGCAGAAGTACAAGAGAGGTGAAGTGATTTGTTCAAGGCCACAGAGCAGCTCACTGGCAGGGCTCACTGTGAAAGACAGGCTTTCTGGTGCTGTACCCACAACAGTTACCTGCCTCTAAATCTCTGAATTCATCCTTTAATCCTTTGGCATTCACAAAGATTTAAAAAAATTATTTTACTGGACTAGGGGAAACTTGATGGTCCCTGAAGTGGAAAATACCAAAGACTATGGTCAGCACTTGTAAAATTAAGTTGGGTTATTTAATGTATTCCTAGAAGCTTATATCTCTATGAAGAAATACAGTAATCCAGGTTCCTTGCCAGCATTTCCTTATGTGTGACAGACTTATGGTGAAGGATAGGAGAAAAACGGGAATGATTTTACCTCTTACCAGGAACATTTTCTTGTGCTTGATATATAGTAATAAATGGTGAAGCTACACTCAAAGCTCCACAGGTTGGGAACAACTTTGGAGTTAAAACAAGGAAGTTGCCTTGTAGGTTTAAACAGTGGAGATGTGTTTTGGGGTAGAATATGACTTCTTGGTGATACAATAATCGAAATAAAAATCTCAAAAATTCAAAGTGGACGGTAGTTTTCGCACAGGCATAGCTTTTCACTAGAGGCACTGCACTTCCCAGTGATGTTAATTAATCTCTTCTTTACCAGATGATATAAACTAACAAGGCAGAAAGACACAGCACATGGTGAAATAGAGGGCTGAGCTGGGACATCCTGAGGTGACACTGACACTGCTTTGAAAGTGTTTTGGGAGGGATTCTTCTCATTTGGCTTGTAGCAGGCATCAAATCGATGGGTGGTCTGAGACACCTCTGCTGTGGCTGGAGGACTCTGCAGAGAGAGAACCCCTTCACAGGTGATTCATCCTGTGTGCCTCAGGCATCCAAGTAGGAAGGGATGAATCCCTCTCTGAAGGGATCTCTCACTCTCCAATGAGTACAGAGGGAGCCTGGGCAGGCTGGCAGTCTGTGCTTGTGAGCAGTGCACGCTCCAGGTTTTAAGAGTATGTCCAACGTCCCTCTCTCACATTTTTCTGGAACAGTGCTGGCTTCATTCCTGTTGCATCCATAACTTTCTTCACAGCCTCAAGGTGGGCTGCTGGGAGAGGAGTATTTTTTTGTGCGTGAAAACATGATTTCTTGGGGAAACATAAAGAGGACAGAGCTGCAACAAAATGGAGAGACAGGTGCAGATGCCTATTTACGTTTTTGAAAACTGCAGATGTGTCTACGTGTGTACACAGAACTGCTCAGGCAAGCTAGGATGCATGGATTAATTAAATTTATACTCTTCAGAAATCCATTTGAGATGTACTGGTTTGATGTTATATTTGTAACCAACATTGTAGTGGTTGTTGGGGTTTTTCTGCTTGGGAAATTTCAGATGTGGTATTTAGCTTTGTTTGGAATGAAGACAAGTCTTTTGGCACAGAATAATTTCCTGCAAAAAAAAAAAAAAAAAAAAAAAATTAGGACTCTCTAAGGCTTCAAAAGTCATGTGAATAGTTTTATCCTGCTGGCCTATTCTTAGTGCACTATTTATCTTCCTTCTCTGTGTGGTGTGCATGGCAGGGCCTCATCCTCTTGTGATGCATGAGACAGGGGAGCCTTGGTTCTGACTAGGAACTGCAGATACCATATCATTAAAATTAATAAACAGGAACAGTGGAGGTTCCTGGAGAGACTATGATAAACATTTGACCAAACTTACTTTGTTTTAAATTGTGTCATCCTTCAAAAAACAGTATCTACACTGTCTCATCCCTCGTGCCTTTCTATCATGTCTCTGTCATGTGCTGAAGTTACCCATTCGCCTCTCAGCCTACTTTCCTCTCCTTGTCACACTTACAAGGTGGCTGACACCTTTTCTTGTCCTTCACTGACTGATGGCTCCTAAACCTGGCTTTCTGTGCCTCTCCCTGGCACGAACCTCTGGGTATTCTCAGAGTGTGCATGGGGGTACAGGCATCTTTGCTCTGCAAGTGTCGTGTCAGGTGGGTGTAGTGACTCAGAAATAGCTTCTCCAAAAAGAAAATAGCATTTATCTTCTTATTTTATTAAAAAAGGAAAATACACTTTTTTTTTTTTTTTAAACACAGTTTGTTAAAGCATGTTGTTTGTAAAAACAATAAAGAACTGTGTGTATAGTTTGGCTCCTTAACCTAAATCTTCCCATGCAGGTTTTTTTAAGTTCTCCTCCACCCCAGCCTGGGCTAGCATTGTCTCACTGCTTCCACATATTCCCTCACCTTCTGGGAAGCTGCATGTAACAGTATATGAGCAATCCTCCTGATGACATCCAGGCTCCCCTGCTGTACTCCAGACTTGGGATCCTGCAGTGATTCAACATCTTTGTTTCTAAGCTTAGTTTAAGAAAGATTAAACTGTTCTTTGCATAATGTGTGATTAGTGGATCCATGAGACTTATTAAAAACATGTGCAGAAAGTCTCCACCTCCCATCTCCTCTCCTGGGGCTAATGGTTGTGCACTGTGATAGGTTCATTATTTCAGATGTCCTCCTGCAACAAGCCCGAGTCACTCTCTCTTGGAACCTTACCTTGGAGCTTTCATCTTTCAGATTTGTTCCCTGTTTTTGTGGGTAGTTGCCATCCTGGCTCCACCTGTTGAAAATCCTGTGTATGGGGAAGGGAATCTTCTCATGCTGTAGCCACTTTCCCATACATTCACCCATTTTCTCCCCCTCATCATCTCCCTTCCACCCAACACTTTCTGCTTCTGAAACCTTCTGAACTGAAAGAAGCCAGAAGAAGGAGAGTTACAACAGGATAGCCACACTGGGAAATTGATAATAGATTATATCTGCCATGGTTTTGAAGTCACAGCAAAACCATTGCTGTGGTGGAAGGGTTTGTAAAAGTTAACATTGTTATCCACATTTGTGGAGGTCTTCTTTCCCTGGGAAGACCATGGATTTTCAAACTGCCTGAAACAAGTCTCAAGAGAACCCAGTGGTGGGTGAGAGAAGGGCTGATGTGAGGCAGAAAGAGGAGGGAGTATAAATCATTCACTTCTGACTGAGGTACCCAACAAACCTGAAGCTACAGCTGAGACCTTGGAGAAACCAGTCAAATGTATTGTTCCTTCTCCTGAGGGAAAAAAGAAAGGTGAAAAAAATCAAGGGGAGCAAAACATTTCCTTTGCTTTGCATATTACAAAAGATACCAAATGTTGAAAAGAAGAGGAGCAAGTAGGCTGATAAGAGATTTCATTTCATTCCCCTCAGGGTGCCAACTTACCAGTGGTAACCTCGTGGTCTGCTGATGTCATTCACACAAAGCAGTTACTTCTGAAGAGATAGATTTCCTCAGATTTTACCATCTGAGGGAAAAATAGAGGAAGAAATTGTTTGAAAGGGAAAAAAATGTTAAGGTGTCTGTGTTTTACCAAAAGCCTTTGTAGGAGGTTATTAACTTCAAAAGAAAACTAAATTTATCGTAACTTCTCTCCTCCCTCCCTGGTTTTCTGAAAAGAGCACTTGCTGTGATTGTCTGAGCCATTAAGGGCTCCTGGAAGGGCAACGAAGTCCTGTGCTCCCATGTCTGTGTGCTTACTGATTTATAAACCTCTCTGTAGGTAGAAAGAAGAAGGTGAAATTTCCCCTTTAGTGGCAGATGGGCTCCAAAGACTGAAATACAATTATTATGCAGACTCTCAACATGTAGAGAACGGGAATAAAATCTGTGTCTAAGATCCATATGAAGGAAACTTTCTTCTCAGGCTCTCAAGGGAGCAGACTTCATCACCCCAAACTTTTTCTTCTTTTTGAACAATGATTCCTGGAAAGAAAGACAAGGTTTAAAAGCAGTTTGCAAAGGTGAGCCATGGATGCTACCTGTTCCTTTTGAATGTTAACCTGAGATCCACACAAACAGTCTGTGCTATTCATATACCTGTGTGACATTTTGAAGAAAAACTTTCTAAAGAGTCTGTGCAGTGGGACTGGCAAATAGGATGTTTGTGTTTTCTCTTGCTTTGGAGTAAAACCTGTAATCTGAAGGAGGCAGGACAGTAGCTGAGCTGCTCATGCCATTGCTGGTACAAGAGAGTTAATCTGGCATGACGCAGAAGGTGGAAGATTTCACAAAAAGCTCATGCCATGTGGTAGTGGTTTCTAGTGCCCAAAGACATATTTTATATCAGTGTGGCATGCTGGCTTTATCTTCATGGGAACCTTGTCCCCTCTGAGCAAGTCCACTTGCTTCTCCCATCTGTATGAACCTGATCCTTATGTTCCCTGGCAATGTCACACTTTGGCAGAGCTCTTCATGTCCCAGCCCTTCTCTCCTTGCAGCAGGTAGCCTTGTATTCAGAGGCCTTTCAGGAGGTTACCCAGCCAGTGCTAACCAGCTCTGATGGAAAGAGAGCCGCCAGGTCCCTGCTGGCAGTGGGGCAGGTTGTCCTGCACGCTCTCTCCAGACAGACTTGTGTTGGTGCTGTCAGGGAGGTGGGTTTGTTGTTGGAGAGCCCTGCATTATGAGGTGAAACTTCAGGCAGTTTTAGGGTGAACAAACCCTCAGTTTTGCCTAACCTGGTAAATATGGGGTGACAAAATTGGAACCTTTCCTAGGGACATTGCCATTTTTGCTTGGACACAAAGCTGGTAGCCAGTGCTGTGAGCACTGCCAGGGGTATGGCAGGGAAACTCCACGCCTGCTTGGGAGAGGATGTGCAAAGGCAGCAGACCAAAGTGGTTGGTGCTGGTGGAAGCAGGTCCTGTGGCAGCCAGGGGGGTGGCAGGGAAACTGCTGTGGTACTTGCAGCCCATGGCAGGAGCATGGAAAACACAATAAATTCTGTGCATTGGTCTGTCCTTCCCCCTGCTCTGGCGTATGCCCCATGCAATTCCAGTGGTGTTACTGGATGGGTACCAATGTAGGTGACAGCCCTGCTGAACTCTGTGTTTTCTCTGCCTCTGAGGTAAGCAGTGCTGAGGAAATGGGTAGCTAAAATGCCCAAATATCCCTGAAGTAAGCATAGCTGCAAAATAAGCGACTTAATTAGCATACAGTAGATACTTATTGTTAAGTGAGAACGCCATCCCCTCCTGCAGGGATTTCAGTTAAACATGGTGATTGATAAATTGTTATATTCACACGGTGTCACTCAGTGATATAATCATGGCTTTTGTAAATATTTAGTCAAGAGAGCAATCCAGCTGTTCCCAGCCAGGTTTCATCCAGTGTCAGCCAGTGTTCAGTGCTGCTGATTTATTTCATGTGTTGCTTAAGCCTTGAGTAAGAGCACATTTTTATGAGTCTCGAAATACCTATGGTAATAAATAGTGAGAGTGCTGGAGCTAATGACAATAGCAGAAATAATTAGATGGAAAAATATTGCCCAGGGTCCAGAATATGGCCAGCTACTTAACTATTTGTAGGTTTTTTTAGGACAACTGCTTAGCAGCTTTTGGTCTAGATTTATGGCAAAGCAGCCCCCACCAGATGCCATTGGAAAGGGAATCCAAGCAGGAATCATTTTTCAAAAGGACACTAGCATTTTCTCCCAAAATTTGACTTGGCTATTGACAAAGGGTTGAGGTTGAAACAGTGTTGGGCAATCAGTATGAATGAAAATTTTCTAAATTATTTCAAGATTTTGAAATTTACCTTAGGTTCAATTTAGAACAAAAGTCTGGAATTCCTTCTCACAGAGGAAGGTTCTAGGAAGGATTCACTCTGAATCAACTGTGCTGGTTTTGCTATCCAATACTGTACTAAAATATAAAATATACAAATATATTAAAAATGGAAAATAATTCTCAGATGAAACACTGACACTGTTATCTCTAAAGGTGTCCAAACCTGATGTATTCACAGTGTTGGAGCCTTCTTGTGTTTTTTTCTAAAACATATTCCTGCAGAACTGACACTTCTGTGAGCCAGCTAATCTTTAATGAATTTATATTTTCTGATACTTCTTTCCTGACCATGTTCTTATTTGATGAAGCACCCATGCAACTTATCCTCACTCATCTGTCTCACTTTTATTTTGAGAACTCTTCAGGAATAGCTTTTGTTCTCATGTCAGTTCTTTGTTGAGGAACTGGCTGTCGTGATGTCCTACCCCCAAGACTTGGAAGTGATTCACAAAAAAAGAAAGTTTAAAAAAGATGACACCCGGTTTGGGCTGTATTGCGTATTTGAGATAGCATGCTTCACCCACAGGACAAGATGGTAGATGCTGAATTTAACTTATTCCCAGTAAAGAACCTCTTCAGTGACCCATATAGACACCTCTTACTGACAGCAGAGGAACAAATTAACTTTACTGCCAAAGTTTTATTTGCAGAAAATTCACTTTTTGTTCCCTCTTTGCAATTTGAGTTCTTTCACATTCAGAAGCAGCTCGTTATTACAGGGTGTTTCTAATTTCCCAGGGAATGTGGACATTTTGAAAATAAATACAATATTAACAGCAGTGGGGTGAGCACCTTCAAGAAGGTAAGCTTAGATCAATACACTCAGAGCCTTTTGCTAACTTGGATCCTAAAGTAGAGGGGACACACGACACACTCCAGGAAGGAAAGTGAAGTCTAGAAGGTGCCTGAAAGCAACTGTAGCTCACTGACAGAATGAGGTGAGGCCGTCCTACAGCACTGCAGATGGAGTGAAGAAGACTTTTTATTTGTTGAGTGCATGAAAACATCTGAGGCAAAGGAAAAGCTATTTCAAATGGGCATTAGCATGCCTGTTGGCACTCTCAGACTGATATCAAGGGCGCCCTTGAGCTCGGAGCCAAGTGGAGGTACACCCCTTGAGAAGCTGAGGTGACAAAGTGCAGGTGGAAATGCTGTTCAAATGTATATTTAATGGACATGGGGATAAGCTGTGTTCCAGCCAGTAAAGGTAGAAAAAAAGAGCACAAAATCCCCCGCTAACAATATCTCATGGTTGATAGCACTAATGGGAAGTAGAACTTTGAACCAATAGAATTACTCTAAAGCCAACAAATTGAACTGCAGAAATGAGGGGATGACTAGCCGTTTTTAAACCCACTACCCAGTGGGTCATGTGTACTACCCTTTCTGCTGGAAATACGGGGAAGATAGAGCACTTAGAGTCTGCTGCTGCCAAGTCCAGTGCAGGTAGTATGGATTTGTTTGGGTTCTAGATATTCATTCTGATTTTTGTGGTGACTAAAGGGAAGTTATCCAAATCAGAACCAAAGTAGAAATTGCCCCTCTGCCATTTACTGACAGTGGTCACCATTTTCCAGTACCTGTGGGGAGAATACTTCAAAGTTTCATTGTCAAAAAATATATTCAAAATGCTAATGTTAGTTGCCTTAGCAATATTTGTTTGTTTCTTATGAAAAACCTCTTCATGTAGTTGCAAAAGTTTCTGGGTATTATAAACCAGTTCTTGCTTCCGTGTAGACCCTGAGAATTCAGGGTTTATGGTTTGCTCTTTCTTATTCTCATCCAGCTGTGATGTGGAATCTTCCCACTCACTTGGTTTTGCAGGCTAATACTCACCAAGTTTGGCATCCATCTCACCTAACCATAGTTATTCAAAAATTACAGTTTATCTGAGTGAGTAGTCTGGGCCGCCCCTGTAGTCAGTAGTGAGACTCAGGCAGGTTGATTCATTCCATCCTCCCAGGTATCACCCTCTGGAGGTGCCCGAGTCTCTACAGGGAGACAGATGGCCAAGGTTAGGTGAGGTGAACCTCAACCCCAGTGCTCAGCAATAATGGTTTGGCATGTGCCCAGAACACCTGGGGTTCCCTGGGGAAATCACCCTTCCAAACGCTAGTTAGAACTTGCACCTTTTAGCATCCAGAATTAAAGGGGTTTTTATGTGCTTTCTTTTGGTCCAGTGTGCATGTAGGTTTTGTGTGTAATAGAAAAAACTTTGCCCTGTGTTTGACCTACATACTCAAACACAAATACGGCCTTAAATTACATATTCAGTATTTTTATATATCTGCTGTCTGTGTGAACATGCACATATTTTCTGCATAATAATATTCAGATATATGGCTCTCTGTGATATTTTACTATTAAAGTGCTGGCAATATGCTCAAAGCTTTACAAAATACAGATAAAGGCAATTCCTGTCAGAAGAAGGTTATAACAAAGATAAATGTTAGATTCACAGGGAGTGAGACACCAGAAGATTCTGAGTTCACTGTTTGCTTTTTAGCCTCATTTCCTTAGAAAATGAGGCTTCTGTGTTGCACTGTGGGTGAGGTGAGGTGTGTAGCTGTCTTCTCAGTGACTTTTGAGCTGGTTGGCCAGCTTTAGCCAAATATAACCAAAGAACATTTTCTCAAGAGGCAAAGCTCTCTGAAAAAAAATAGCTATTTAGAAGATAGAATGACCTTACTGTGAAAAAGGTACAGGGTAAGCCATATTGGTGCTAGAGTATCTACAAAGAAATCCTTTGTGGAAATCCAAGTAGGGATAGATCATCACCTGGCACTGATGTTGTGCTAATCGCTAGGGAATTGGGCAGGGAGACCCATAGGAATCAATGCATTAATGATTTTATGATGCAAGAAAAATATTCTATTCTAGAAGTGGCTTTTATGTTTGAATCTTCCTTAAGAATGTAATTATATTAAGAGTTCTCCTAACCACAGGAACAAAGCTTATTAACTGGGGGACAGAGCAGTGGAAGAGATGAAGCTGAGGGTTGGTAGAAAGTGTGAAAGCAAAGAAGAAAATGAGCATTCCTACAGCTTCTGCTATTTCTTATATGCAGATTTATCTATCTATTCAATATGACATTAAAATTAAATACATTTTTCTAAAGTATCGTATTCTTGGCTAGTTTTATCAGGTGAGGACGTCTCTGATTAGCTGTGTGTTGTGGATTTCTAGCCTGTGCTGTGTGATCACTCACACAGGGGTTAACCTCCCTCATCTGCTCTGACGTTGTCTTCAAGGTACAGATTTACCAGCTTATGAAAAGAGCTGCCAGATGCCATTGTCCATAAAAGCAGAGGATGGAGTTTATTGGCCAAATAGTTTCTGGCCTGCGTGCTCCTATGAGTACAGCTTTGTCAACACGCTTTATCAAAAACAGACAGTTCCAGGGTGCAAACAGTTTCCGTCCCTGTCTGCTGATGGTCAGAATTAGGAGTATTTTATCAGATATGGTGCGTACCTGTGATGCACCCAATGTCTATTTTGATTCTGATACTGGTGCGGGCTTCTGTACCAGTTCTTGGCTATTCTGAAAATGAGAAGAGAGGGGTCAGGTTTCTAAACTGAGATTTTCTTATTACATTTTCTTGGTTTTAGGACAAGAACAGGTAGACTTGAATTGTTGAACTGGGTGGGATGAAACAGGTGCTGTCTTTCTACCCCATGAATAGCTTCAGCTGTCCTCAGGGCTCTGGGTCATCCTGTGCAATGCAGTTCACCTAGGACTGTGGGTGCAAGATGCTTTGTGAATCTCTTTCCAGCCCAGCTTGTGGCCTTTTAGGCAAGCTGTTTATTCTGTCTTGCTGCTATTTTGGATTTTCATCTTCCCAAGAAGCTTTTCCAGAGAAAGCTGAGGGAGAAAGAAACTGCCATGGCAGTGATGGCAAGTGTTTTAAGTGTGCCTGCCTGCCTGCCCTGCAGCAGCTCTTGGGCTTATGGCAACTTCCTGATCAGTGGAAGAACTGACTGGGTTACAGACTGTAGGGAGCAGAAATGTCTGCTGCTTTATTGTACATTTCTGCTTCCCCCCAGTCACATACTGGGTGATGACCCAAGATTGTATCATCCAAGACACGCTGCACTTGCAATTGGTGAGGTGTATCAATAGTTTTCATCTTTCTCTAAAACGGGAGGTACTGACCGCTAGATTTGATTTACAATTAAATGGCAATTCCTACAGTGTATTCCCAGGACCCCAGGAGTGATAAGTCATTTGAGTTGTATTTTTAATAGATTGTTATAAATCATTTTATATTGCCATAATTGATTAAGGTGCTTTAGAGAAACAGAAGACTGCACATTCCCTGCCCCTAGGAGTTTGCTTGCTAAGTACATCTTGAGGTACAAAAGGTACTTTGTGCAATTTTATGCAGCGTGAGCCCTTATTACTAATGACAGTGCTATAAATGTGGCCCATATCCTGAAACAACTTAATGTGTGCTTAACGTGGAGGATTTAGATAAGCTCTGGTGAGCATGGTGATTCATGCCAGAGAACACACAAGACTGCCTCCTGCACCACCTGCCCTGCTGCCAGAGGTGGCTGCCCTGCTGCTGAGGGTCACTTCACACCTAAGGGCCATCAGCCTAGTGCCATCAGCTTGCTGGCAGTGATCAGGGAAACAGCAGGAGGAGTAGGCCAAACCCGTCCTCTGCCACATTACCCCAGAGCGTTTTAGGGACTTTGTGAGCCAAAGTTTGTTTAATGGGCTGATGGGCCTATCTTCTGTGAGTTTAAGCTTAAACTGAAATCGATATAGTTGCAGTGTGGTCATATTCCAGCCTGGATAATTCCATTCTGCATTTTCAACTTCCCTTGATGCATCTTCAGATAAAGCATTTGTGCCCTAAAGCTGTGGTGTTTTGTTTGCTATTGCAATTTTGTAGCAGCTGCATTCCACTCTAGAGATAGATGCATTTTGGTGGTAAGTGATCCTTAGTTTTAAATAATCTATAACTCTTTGGAGCACTTTTTGGGCTTGTAAAAGGTGTTATACAAATCAATGAATAATTTTCACTCACCATTGTTTGTAATGTATTCTTAGTTTTCAACTGAAAATAAAATTTCTTTTCCTATTGATTTTCTTCTTTTATGTTTTGTCAAATTGATTTTTCCTTTTCCTAATGGAGCAGAAACTAACATATCTGGATTTCAGTTACTTCACCCTTTCTGATTCAGCATCATTTAGGATATTAGAAGGAATAAAAACAGCTCTAAGGAATAGTATTCATTCATTAACTTCAAGGGAGCTGACACGGTTTTAATCCATTTTAAGGGAGAGCGTGTCTTTTGGGTTTTTAAATTTCATCAGTGGATTTGTAAGTGTTCTCTAAACAAGTATTAAAGAGACAAGTATAAATATGATGTTATGACTTGGGAGGGCAAGGTGTGAGAATTAAGCAGAGTTTAAGGTAGGCCAAACTGTTGGGTTGCAGAAGAAACGTTCAGAGTTCTCACTGAAAATGTGGACTGGGTTTTACAGGGGTTTGATGATCTACTTCCATTTCTGCACACCAGGGCCCTTCTGCGTTCAGCTGGAACAGTGACAATGTAAATATTCCAATGGTATTTTCAGATCAGCTTTGATCAGGAAGAGTCACAGTGGTCTTGAGATACAAAGTAGGGCTTGTTCTTTTAAGATACTAAGCATTCCTTTCTGTTTAGGAGATTAGGTGGGCCTTTGAGCATCAGGTAGCTAAGAAACAACATGAGAACTTCTAAAATATTTGGCCTAAAAAGGTTGTGAAAGACTAGGTCGTTCCCCCAAAGTGAATAGTATTATCAGAAATAAATTATGTTATCAGATTCTGAATCAGTGTTTCTTAAGAAGCTCAGCTATGATTGAAGAGATAATAAAGCCAGTGACTACAGGAAAATAGTTCAGGCTACTGTAGAGAAAAATGGGATTAGAAAATACTGAAATAAACAAAATGGTTTTTTAATGTATCAGGTCTTATGAAATTCAACCTTGGGTGTAGAGAACAAGAGAACTGTACCATAAAGTTTAGTATTAATCCCAAGAATTCGTGGAGGACAGGAGATGTTCTAGAGAACAGAAGAACGGCAGAGATAGTGTCTATCCATAGCAAGGAGAAACAGCTGAACCTGGGGATTTGTAGTCAAGTTGTATATCTGCCAATACATGGAATAAACAATCAAACAACGGATCATAAACCCCTTGAAGGGAGCAAGGATGTGAGCAGGACAGCTGGCATGTATTTGTCAGGAGTAAATCACCTGAAACCAATCTCTTTTCCTTCTGAGACACAGCAACAGACCTTGTTGGTTGGTAAAAACAGTGGTTGTCAGGTGTTTTGATTTTGAGAAGGTTTTCATACTGTTTTACAAGACACAGTCAGAAGCAACATGGCAAAACCAGGATGAGAAGAAACTGTCCTCTGAGGTCAGTACACAGGTATCCAGCAAGCTGTAGTCAGAGACCAGTTCCCAGTGGTTACCTGTGAAACTGCTAGGGGATTTTGAGTGGGTAGCTTTGGGATTTGTGCTGGGACAGAGTGTGATGCAGAGCAATGGTGGAAAGAAGAGGTTATTGTTTGCTTTGCAGGCTGGGATGGGCTGTGGGACAGGTGGAGAATGGGTTCAGAATGTAAAGTAACCTGGAGAAGTTGGATGGGTGGCCTGTACAAAATGGGGCATGGACAGCTGCAAGGCTCTCCTCTGTTGAGGTAGGAACACTGAACAGCATTAATGCATTGAGAGTAGGTGACTTCTTGAAGAGAAGGCTCTGGGTTGGATCATAGAAGAGGAGTGGATCATAGAAGAGGGAATAAGTGAGATGTGAGTCAATAGGGTGACAGACTTTTGACCGATGAGGAACATGATCTGTGAGAGAAGACTGAACAAACTGGAGTTGCCAAATCAAAAGAAGAAAGAAGGAACATGATAAATCTTGAAAGGTTACTAAAAAGCAGAAAAAAATAATCTATACTCTTTGTCTTCTGGGACAAGGGGTAATGGGCTGTAACCTCAGTGAGAGACATGGCTTAGATGCCAGCAAGATCCTTCTCCTAGTGATAATTGCGAAAAGAGGAAATAGCTTGCTTGGAAGCTTACCAAATGTCCATCCTTGGGGGTTAGACAGATTATAGTCCAGAACAACGTAGGTCTTATTTATCTTGCCTTTGAGAGATGAACTAAGTGTCCTTCTGAAATGCCTTTCAACTTCAATTTCTTGAATTTAAAAATCTTGCAAACTATATTTTAATCTCCTCTCATTTTGGTTCAGGTAAGACTACCTAGTCTATCTACCTAGACTCTCTACTAGAGTCTAACTCTGAAGAGTTAAGAATTTTTCTTATTATCTTACAGAATAGTTAGCATTTAGCATCAATTCAAATGGCAAAGTCTTACGATTTGCTCTCCACCTTTGCTCAGCCTTATCCATTACTCTTGAACCAGTTAAATAAATATGGTTTAACTGCAATCTACTGAATAAATATTCTCTCTTTATTTCTCTGTATGTATGTCTGTACATATATAATATATATATATATATTTGAAATTATGATTCCATTTATCCCAAGTTTCTGGAATTTATTGATTTTTTAACAGTGTTTAAATTACATCCACTTTTATGGAGACAAATCTGTTGAAGAATTAAACAGCAAAGTTTGCTCCAATCTATAAACATGACAGGGGGATGATTTCCTCTCATTTGCTAAATATACTGCTCCTTAGTTGGAGACATAAATAAGAATGTTGCCTAAGTAGGTCATATTTGAGCTAGGGCTTTTCAAAAGACATGAAAGCACCCACCGTGAATATACACTTCAAAGCCAGAACCCATTTTTTTGTGCACATTTTGTTCCTGAGAAGTTTTCCATCTGTTCTAATGTCATGGCTTTGCCACAGTGGCTTGTCCTCAGACTCTGTGTCTCTGGCAACTCATATGTTTTACTTTTTAATGCAGCAGGTAAAGGAGATAATTGGAAGACCTTCAGAGTCAGTGGGGGGGTGGGGGGAAGGGGGTGGGCAGGAGAGAAGGGGGATTCTTTCACTTCTAAATGGAGGCAAAGGACAGACTTCCTCTTCTCCTTGTTGTTAGATAGCTAGTTTGATTAGATGCCAGGAGCTGAAAGGAGGCAGCGTGCATTTTGAAAGGCTTTTCGAGGAGCAAATCTGAAATTAAACGACAGATAATATTTATAGAGGTTAGTGAAGTTCACTACACCCTGTTCTCTGTAGCAGTGCAGTTCCAAATTCAAGATTCTTGATGGATTTAAACCCTTTTTCATCAGCAATAGTCCAACCTGATCTGCCTGTCACTTTCTAAAACGATGCCTTTCTGACTTCTCCATGTAGCTCTGAAAGGGGAGGCAGCTTCCTCACTAATATGTCACTCAACCCACCCACCTAGACACCCACAGCTTGCTTGAAGCCAGCATAGGAAAAAAAAGACCACCACACCACACACTCTGGATTGTAGCCATGCTGAAGAAAGCACTTCTTTAAATATCAATATCAGTGAACATTGGTCCTAGGGGTGAAGCCAGAAATAAAACCCTACTTAACTTGTATCTCAAGCCACACCTCAGTCTTACAAAAAACCCGAGCTGTGTGTTTGCTATTTTATGCGCAAATCAGTGGCAGCATCACTGTGTGTTATATTTACACAAGAATTTTTATTTATTTGCATTGCAGAGTGCCCATCACTCACACAGAAACTTCGGGAGCATCACTGGGTGCCGTGTGACCCATGAGTTGCCCTACTCAGTGTCCAGTAGGTGACACTTCTATAATGGCCTGAGGAACAGAAAGAACATCCAGGATCTGGGGTTGGCTCTGCAAGGAACTGGTTGCAGTGCCATTGCTGATGCAGTAATGTGGAAAGTGGCACAAAAGTCAGGGAATGGGAATTTGTTGGAACCAGACACTAGCAGGAGCAGTGGTTGCTGGAACAGGAGGGCTTCAGACCTAAAGGCCATGTGCATATGGCTGAGTAAGTCCACAGTGATGGACTGAAGGGCTGAGCTCAGCTCTGGGGGTCTGCAGGTCCTGGACTGTGCCTGGGAGAAGGCTTTCACGTGGTATAAAGAGCTGCTCTGGTGTCTTTGGAGCGGTGGCCAGGCATACTGCCCAGGGGGTAAAACCTCTTTCTAAATATCTGAAGAAGCTCTTCTGGGCCAATCTGTGTCTTCTCACCCTGAGGCTGGTAACATCCACCTTTACCACCACTCTCATCGCAGACAACCCTGAGACAAGCAAATACATCTAGTACATCACCACTCACATGTATAGCAACTCTTTGGGCAGCACTTGTGTTTTCTGGTCTCCAAAAAAAGGGCAAACTGCCTTTCTTCCTGCATTTGAAAATGCCTCCATGACACAGTGCTAACAAGCCTGTGAAACACAGTCAAGATTCAGAGCAGGAGGGACTGGTTCACAGCAACACCTGGCAGCAGGATATATGGAAACACACTGCCATATACGAGGAAATTAAATTTTTCACCCATTATAGAAAGATAGAACAGCATAAGAATAAGTCTTCAAAAGACTTAGCAATTAAGAGCAGAATGAATGTGCGTCATCTGTCCAGCAAAAGCTGTGCCAGATGCAGACACAAAGTGTTTCGGCACCTTAATCCCACTTAGGCAATGCTTGTCCTATGACAGGGAACATTTTCTGTCAGTTCGTGGGGCAGTACATGCACATGCATGCATACACACACACAAACTTCAGTGTAATTTGGGGTTGTTCAGTTTGCTGATCTGCCAGCTATTAATCTTATGGTGCTTTTAATACGTCTCAAAGTAATTTGGAAGTGTATTTTGGTCCAGAGATTGTCAATATAGGCACTAACTGCAGAGCTGCCTAAAAATTTGAATTTCAGTTTGAAAGAAATGCTGTTGTTTTGGAATGTGAGGTATATTAAAGGAAGCAAAGGAAAGAAAGACTGAAGAAATTTCCAGCAGCTCTGCAGGATCTATACCTGCTCAGTGGAACAGAGAGGACAGTGGAATGCAGCCTTGACAGTAAACTTTGCTGGCAGTTCCCAAGACTCCTGGCTCCAGGGCAGTTCAGCAGGGAAGGAGACCCTGAGTGCTGAACAGGTGTCCCAAATCCCAAGCCTCACCTCCAAAGCCTCGAGTGAGGTTCTCAGACAGCTGAGATGTCTGCTGTGTTTGGGAAAGCAGCAACAGTTTGGGAAGGAATGAATTTCGATTTTCTGATCAGAAAATTTCTGACCAGCTTCTCTTCGAAAGGCTTTGGTGTTAGTCTGTTTGTGGAATGGGAAAGCTGCAGAGTCCCTCCTTTCTAGATTAATCCTGAAATCCTTAGACATCCTGGTCTCAGTCTGAGCATCAGAGCTTTTGGAGATAGAGCATGACAGGTAGTATGGCTGATAAGAAACACTGGCCAAAGTGCTCTTTGCTCTGGTAGCTCTAGGCTTGCAGACAATTCCCCAGGTGATGTTTTCAGCCAGTCAGAGAGACTTTATCATACAGAGAAGCCCAAGGTTTGAAGCTGGGGAAGGATTACACCTTCACCCCACTCTACCTTGTAGAAGAGCAGCTTTCTGGACCTTGTGAGAGAGACTCTGAGGTCCTGGAAGATGAAGTCAGACTGTTTTGGTGAAAGTTGACTATCCAAAGAGCTGCTAGCTATATGAGTGTAGGTACCAAATGTGCCTCAGACTGCTTGTGAGAAGGGTGGTAGTAGTGGCAGACATTGTGATGCTGTAATGTGATTTACTCAGCTGTTTCCCATGCTTACCATGACTTTAATATTTACCTATTCCTTGTATTGTTCAGGTTGTCTGGATGGGGAAATGTGTACGGTTGGGAGTAGATACGACTTTTGAAACACAGACCCAGGGTCTTGTGAAAAATGCATGTTGCTGTTTCGATTGCAATCAGCTGTGAAAATGCAAGAGGATGAAAGGGTTTTGCTGGCTTGCTAATAGGTGCATGTGTCTTCTTTTTCATGCTATTTCAATGTAAACACCTGGAAATGAACTGAGGAGTTGAGGATTCAGGGAAGGAAAATGAGCTGCCAGTGCTGAAGGCAGCCAAGTTGAGTAGCAGACAGCAATATGCTACAGCTTGTGAGGCACTGCTGGGAGATAGGGGAACAGAGGAGCACAGAGGTCAGTGCTATTAACTCTGTGTAGTGGTATGTGTTAGTGAGAGCAGGGCTTTTTCAAGCTGGGCTATTAATTTTTTACCATATTTTGCTGATTTTTTCATCTTCAGTTTTATAAAGAAGATATATTTTTGTGAGGGCTTGCAAGCTGCCCTTAGAGGAACGGAATAGAATCACATTGCCAGATCTCTCTGAATTCAAGTGGTTGGTCCCTGTGATAGACTCAGAGGAACAGGATCAGTCTCTTGGGGGTCCAAATCTTCCTGGCTTCTTCACTTCGCTGCTCAGCTCACCTGTGAAATGCATGAGCTGTAGGCACATGAAACATGAAGGCATAAAATAAATTCAAACTTCTAAGATGCCCAGCTCTAAAATCAGGCAGCAGCAAAAAGTTAATGGTAATTAACTTCCATGATGGCAGCTCTGGGAGAGGTACACATTGGGCACTTTGGGAGATTTGGTGTGATGGACTGGAAGCACTGCTGAGGGCGTCATGGGCTGGTGGCACAACCCCGCTGGGACCAGGGAGCACAGCAGGGTGCTGGAAAAGAGCAGCTGTGGGAGGAGGAGATAGAGAAAAAGCCCCTTTGGTGCCTTCTGTGTCCCTCCTGCCCCTCCAAATGTGGCAGCTGCTCAGAGAGGCCATGAAGTAAGTGTGTTTCTCCCGAGTGCTTGCTGTAAACAGTGCGTAGAGCAGCGCTGATTATGCATCAGCTCGCTGGGCTAACTATAGCATAGTAATTAAAGGGGTGAGAACATTTTGGAGTACTTTCCACCACTTGTTGTCTGTGTAATCCCCCTGTGTTTGGCAATAAATAGAACTTTTAAGTTTAATTAATATACACTTGGCTGGCTATCCATTTAAAAGCATGCTTCGGTGGCCTGAGACATTATCCACTTATGCAGAGTGTTGCTGGAAGAGCTGGTGCAATGCTGGAGAGGGAGGGCAGGGCCAGGGCAAGGGGTGCTGCCGAGCCCTGGAGCAGGAAGGCACAGCTTCGTGTCCCAGGGAATGTAGGTCAGTGGGCAATTCAGAGCATGCTCTGACACAAGCATACAGGCACTGCAAGAGAAGGCAGAGTAAATAAACAGCTTTTCTCCTGAATGTGGGGCAGCTTGGGCTGTTTTTAAAATTTATTTCTGAACGCTGGGTTTCGTAAGCGAGTTCCTCCCAGGCTGAGGTGTCAGAGGGTCAAATGAGTTTTGAGAGAAAAATGAAGTCTAGTATCTCTCTTTTTCCCCCAAACTTCTTTTGTGTAGGGCAGTTCTAACCGTTGAATTTTTTTTTTTTCCTAGAGTTTAGCAGAAACAACAGCTACAAAAAAATTGGTTTGGATTAGATCAAATATACATTCCTTCCCTCCTCCTCCCCTCCTGGGATGAAACAAACAAACAAATCATGCCGTTTAGCACCATTGTGTCATTTGCCCCGGAACAAGCCATTTCATTTCATGTGCTTTTTGAAAAGCAGAGGCGAGGAACAGCTAGAGTTTCATAAAACTGCCAGAGGACTTGGACTCCAGTCCCAGCTCCAGTGAGTGCCGAGTTATTTGTCTGCAAGAGCAGGGTGTCAGCAGGAACTATTTCAGCCCCACCTTTACTCCAGAATGCACCCCAGGCTGATGTGTGGAGGAATTTTCTGTGGGTGGAAATGACTGTGCAGGTGAAGGAATGAGTTCAGCTGCAATAGATGCACAAAGTGAGCCACGGCAGAGAAGTGAGGGTCGGGGTGGATGGGGAAGAGACTTGGAGAGGAAAGAGGAGAGTTCAGGAATGAAGCAGGTCTATAATGTTGCAGCTTCTGCTTATTTCTTTCAGTCTCTGATACTATTTTTCCACTGCTCTCCTTGCCTCTCCTGGTTCTTTACCCCATGCCTGCTCACCTCCTGTTCTCATGTCTTTTTTTGCCTTTTCAGTCTTACCTTCTGGATCAGGTGCTTTGATCTGGGAAGTCAAGTTAGCATGCCACCGTGTAAACTGGTAACTTATCCTTCTTAGTGATGAGCTAATATATGTATGTCTTGAAGACCCAGTTGTAGGTAACCAGCTTTAATTTTCACATCTGTTTTTTTGTTATTTTTATTTTTATTTTTATGTGTTTGTGTTGATTAAAAAAAAAAATTAAAGTGCTCTGCAAGAGGAGATTCACTGGCCTGTTGTGCAGGGTGGAGGGTGTGAGAAATGTCCTTTCTTCTGACTTCAGGGTGGAATGAAACAAACACTTGTTGGGTACAAATAATTTGTCCTATTTTCTCCATCAGTTCCAGGAAGAGAGAAAGTGTTTCCCCAAGGAAAACCTCTCTCTGCATTATCAGGAAAGGAGCCTGAGGTGGCTGGCTCAGGTGCAAGTATCAGCTGTGGGTGTCCACCTGTGCCCGGAGGAGCAGCGTGCTCTCTCTGATTGGCCTGGCCAGTGGCAGTTGAATTAGCAACAGAGGGTCCAAAAATAAGCAGATTTAATAAAAAAAGCTTTATGGCATGGTGGTTGGGGTCGTGCTGTGCAACTAATTAACTTGCTAACCCTGTGAAAGCACTTCCAAAAATGAACTCCTGTTCTCTGCTCCTGCGCTTCCTGAATTCAGTTTTCTGCGCTGCTTCAGCTTCTGTCCCCTTCCCCAGGCGGCCAGCACAACAATGTCACTTATGTCTGCTGTGGGTAAAGGAAGGACAGGTCATATCTTGTGCCTTTCCTGGCCTGCCACTGTGACCTTCTGCAATAGCTGAGAACAACAGCTCCCCCTCCCTGAAGTGGGGCAGCTCTTTTGGTGAAAGAAGACTTCTCCTTTCTTTGGGCTTTCCTGTTACCTGCAGTAGTCATCCACCAATAATTGTATGTAAGGACAAGGAGATAAGTGCTTTTTTGAGTTGTGCTTCCTTTTCTTCATGGCAAGTGGAGTGTTATCCATCTGCACAGTTATCAAAGGCATAGATGTGCTTCTCTTTTACATAGTGAGATTTATCATCAATGCATGTGAAACATAGCTTCCTTTTTTTCTGTCTTTCTGTATTCTCCATTTGCAGAAATATCCTGATTTTCATACTGTGGCTTGAAATGCCTGACTCTGGCTATTTGTACCTGCTTTGTAATAGCCCCACTTGAGAGGTGAAAAAGGAGGCTCTAAAGCCCAATTCCAAGATTACGACCTGCACATTATTTTAATTTAAACTCTCCTCCTGTTACAACAGAGAATCAAGGTGTAAGTGTGTAAAGTGCTTTGGGAGCCCTGTGATAAAAGGCCCTATAAAAACATAAATGTAAGCAGATGGCAGTCACAACCTGCCTGGTAGGAGCAACACACAAGCTCACAGAAAAGGGTGTGAACTCAAGCCCTTCCCAAAATTATCTTGGACAACAATAAATGTAACCTTTGCCAGGGCCTGTAGACCCCATTATTTCTCACCACATTGCCTCAGCCTGAGACACAAACTAAGTCATTCGGTTGCACCTCCAAGCTTGTTCAGGCTTTGTGTGCCTGTTTGAAAAGAGACCCATGATGTGGAACAACACCAATGGCAAAGTCATGGCCATGGCTGTATCTCAACCACTTTGATGTTGATATCCTCAAGAAAAGGCATAAAATAAGAAGTCCTTGGATACTGCATCACCAGTTTGTAGTTATGCTTAGTCTGGGCCATGATGTGCAGAAATGGAAAGGAGTGAAATGGAATGAGCAAGAGATGCAGTGACATGTGTTTGCTGAGGAAAAGGGAGAGCTGATCTTTTTTTCTACCCTTGCCTGTTCTTCTAAACAGCATTTTTTTTTCTCAAAGGATGGATTTTCTCTTTATCTAACTTGTCTTTTTTCCCTGCTGTGAAATGTTTTGGGTCAGATGATATTTTGCTGGGCTTTAGAAAACTGCTAAGAATTAATTAATCTGTAATTAAATTGATGGGGAAAAGACGTACAGAACTGTTAATAGAATTACATCCTCAAAAGAAACAAAAATAAGACAGTTTCCTTTAATTTCTCTTTTTTACAGTTTGCAGTGTGACAGATTTCTGACCAAGTTCGAGTTTAGACAAAGTGCATGTGGCAAAAGTTGGAAGTGTTGTAATGCTGCCTACTGTGATTTGTATAAACATTTAGGATCCCCTGGAGAGGAATGTAATCCAGGGTTCCCTGCTTACACAGAAATGCTCAGAACAATATAACATTTGAAAGAAAAGAAACATTTTTAATTGGATTTGTGCTGACTATTTTTGAAATACAAAGAAGACACTTTATCCAATAAGCTGCAGATTGTTTGCAGTCACAGGGAATCGGCAGGCCTCAAATTAGCTGCAGGACAGCCTTTGCTGTTGTTCTGTGAACCCAAGAAAATGTGAGATTTAAAGGAAAAGTACTAATGATAAGAAAAGGCTGTAAAATTCAAGCCACATATTTCTCTAAGTTTATGTGAGTTAGGCTGAATGGATCCTGTGATTTCCTCATGAATTCCTCAAATTTTAAAAATATTGAAGGGGAAGATTATCAAGTTTGGGATGGGGCAGATCCTGGCGCATGCTCTCCTTTGCTCACTGGGACTGTGCTGCCAAAGGGTGACCTTGGCTTGCTCCCCAAGACCTGCCACCTCACTCGGAACCCCTGGTACCTTTGGGGATGTCCTTCCCTGCTTTTAGCACCCATCCCCCTGCTGTTAGCAGGAGAGGGGCAGCTCAGGCACTGCTCCCAGTTTCATGCTGGGTTGAATCCCTTTCCTGTTTGTATCGAACATGAAGAGAGGAGAGACCGGTTGTTTCATCAGCGACATCAAAGAGAAGAAAATTGCTCTCCAGTGTATCCAAATTTGCAACATCCCTTGGCTTTTGTAGTAATAGAGAGAGGATATTAGAGGGTTTTAGTAAAGGTATAAAGCCTGGTTTTATTTCCCTTTCCCTTTCATTGTTGCATTTTTTTTCTTTCTTTGCATTGTTGATCAGTGAGGTCCATGGGTAATGTCAAAAGGCCTTATTTTGCCAGATGCAGCATTCCTCTAACCTCAGTAGCAGTTGAAGAATCACTAAACTTAAGGTGAGAATAGGCTTCAGAGCAGATTGAGTGCCCTGAGGCATCTAAAAGTTCACTGCCTCTGTAGTTGTTTGTATTTATTATTTCCAAGTATTAAAAGAAATGTTAAGATGTATTACTATAAAAAGAAAAGGTACAAGCTACCGATCTTTCGGCACTTCATGGAAAACGTAAAATAAGGAATATTTCCACTCTGGCCTCCTTCTGTGTAACTAATGAAAAGAAATAAATATTTCCATGGGGAATTTAAAACTGCACATGATTTGAAGGCTCCTCTGGAGGGGACTGTTGCTCTTGACTCGAGTGACTACACACTTACCATAGGTGTCTTATCCAGGTACTCATGGTTAGCCTGTAAGTGAAGTTCTGGACACAAGAATTTATATGTGACAAGATCCCATAATTGCTGTTTAAGGAAGGTGCAGACTAGGTTGGTTCCAGTAACTGCTTGGCAGAGCTGTTAGCACGGTAGGTCAGGATTAGTAGAGCCAAATGGGTAGGAATGATTTTTTTGGAGGGACTTGAATAAGGAGGGCTCCTAGAGAATGAGATTTAAGGTGGGGCAAAAATAAACAGGGTGGGAAGGAGGACTGAGAGTAAGGGCTTGGAAGTAGGGACAAGAAAGTTAAGCTGAATATACCTAAGTAACAGATAAATAAATGCTTATGCTCTTACCACCTCTTCCTTAAGGACCTCTAAGAAAAGTTCTTAAGAAAGAAGACAAAAGCTTCTCTTGTCTATGGATGATGGTCCCCTCCTTTTCAGGAGGGTGCCAGTTATAGCAACAAGAAGCTAAGATAAGGAGGAATGCAAGCGGGGATAATTCTGCAAGACAGTTTTATTTCCCAGCGTTAGCCATCTACAGGTATAGATGTCGTGGCTGAGCTAGTTATCCTGAGCTGCCTTTTCAGTCAGGGGAGAGCAACTGCTGCTTTTAAGGTGCAGTTCAGCTGAGCTATTTTAGATGTCTGCTTAAAAGTCTGATGAATCCTACTTTGCCTGTTTCCACTGATGAAAACGGAGTTGAGAGATGGTAACTCAGATGCTAAGTCTATGGTTTATAAGTCACTATGAAATGATCTCTAGACTTGCATTCACCTCCAAACAGCATACAAAACTGCCAAATATTTGTTCTTTCTGGACAAATCTTACTCTTGCATGATCCAAGTAGGACTTTTAAGTGGTCAAGGAGACTTACATGACTGATATATTTAAGAAAAGGCAAAATGAGATATTTTTGGTAAATTGCATTTCCTTATTAGTCATCACTTCCCTTTTTATTCTGAGAAACAGCCCTCTTCAGACGTGTTCATTTTATTTGGCAGAAGCATAGATAACTCCAGATGTTGCTGATTCTTTTTCAGTTTCTTGCCTTAGGAAACTTTAGTTGCACCTGAGAGAAAATAGAAGCCAACCTGGAAGAAAAAGAAAAGACATATATAATAGCCCTGATAGAGGAAAAGAAAAATCAGATTAATTTATATGCTCTGGGTGATCTCTGATTGTTTCCTTAAAGATGAATTAAAAGCCTTTTTATTCACAAAGAGCTGAGTTCAGGGCCTTGTACTTCTCCTATTAGAGTTGAAAACATCACTGATAAAGAGCTGGATTTTCTAGCTTCCCTGAAGAGTCTACTATTGCAAAGGAAAGCAGAGCACTAAACATAGCAATTGGCAAGTAAATAGAAGTGATAATAGGCTTTGATATTAAGGAGCAGTATCCTTGGCTTACATAAGTAGGTGCCATCTTCTTATTTCAGCAGAAGTCTGCTTTTTGCCTCAGATTGGCAAAAAATTTCCCCACACTGAGGCACCTAGATTTTTAGCTATGGAGTGTTGTAATTTTAAATCTGCAAATACAATGTGTTATCCACCATGACTTTCATACTTCTGAAGTTTGTTGAAGGATATTCTTGATGTTCTAATCTACTAAGGATAAAGCCTGAGAAAACACTGATTTTTTTGCCATTGTTTAGGATACGTTTCTTTGCTTACATTTTCTGTTAAATCAACAGAGGGTTCATGAGGTTAATAGCATACAGACCTTTCCCCTCCAGATCAGCAGTTCATCTCTAGCTCACACTGCTAGACACTGAAAGCCATTCCATCTAAAATAAGATACAATAAAATAAAATAATTTTTTTTAAAAAAAAGGATAGAAAAAAAGAGGAAAAAAAAGTCATCCAGTTAATGACAAGTAAGAATTCACAAGCCTGCGACCCATGAGATAGAGCTTTCCATGTCACTAAGCAGACTGAGCAGGCCTGGAGTCTGCATAATGTGCCAAAGTGTTCCTCTGTGCAGCCCCTGGAAAGCTCAGCAGACTTTTCTGTCCAGGGCTGGAAGACACCAAGATTTCCAGGCTATTATTTTCCACTGGAATAACATTCAGTCAAAGATAACTTGCTCCTTCTGGTGAAAGTACTTCCATATAAATAAGGGAAGGAGTGGTGCTCTTTGGAAAGCAGTCTGGTATCACTTCTGACAGATAACAGCGATTGTGATGAGGAGTAAACACCTCAGTCACTGGGTGATGCAGAGCACGCTGATGCACCCTGGAAGCAGCACCACGGAACCGCAGCTGAAGGCTGAATCACTGCTGTATCTAATTAGGCACATCAGTTAAGATATGCAAGCCTCCAACTGTCTGAGAAGGGCTGAGATTGCTAATACCAATCTGTTATTGTCCTCACTGCTCAGAAGAGGTGATGGTTGATAAGATTAAAGGAACAGCATTTTGTGTTAGAGCGGTCAGTAGCTTTCTGGTTGCTTGTGGGGGGGGGAAGGTGAGGCAGGCAGTTAAGTGATGTTGCTTTATTTTCTGATTTAACCCTCTGACTAATGTCAAGGTAAAGAAATAAATCGCTCGTATTTAATGTGTTGGTGAATAACAGCAGCCCCTTGATTTTCCAATGCAATGTCATTTGAATTGTATATGCTATTGAATCAGACAAAATATGTATTTATGCATTAGGTTTCTTCAAAATTCCTAGTATGTTTTTTAACAAGATGCAGGAAAAATAAACTGAAATGCCGATCTTTTTATTCCTGGGTTGTTTGTGACAAAGAATCAACAATGTCCTGTGCCGAACATGATTCACGTAAGGCGCAGACAGCGGATACTGAGTTTGAAAGGGGGCTAATCAACAATCTCTGGAATAAAGAAGTATCTTAACTCAAAAATGTTGATGCATGAATGAACATAATTCTCTGTGCACCGAGTTACTGTTTAGGGGACACGTCTACTGTAGCAACCACATTGAATCAGTTCGGTGCCATTCACAAGCAAATTAAGTTGTAAAATCTCACTGTATGTGTATGTGTGTGTCTAAAGATCTCCAGAGAAATTATTTATTTATTTCATACTTTGCTCAAATTTTTCCTTTTCCAGTGCACTTAGTTCATTCCTGGAGTCACTCTATTGACGTTAACAGTGGGGTATCAAGGAGATATTTTGCTCTTCTGCATTTTTAGGATAAAAGTTTCTGGGACAAGGCCACACACAGCTGCAGGCGAGCTGTCTGATCCAGGCAGGGGACTGATGTGGGGGTGGAGGAAGGTCTGCTTCTCTGGCCTTGGGGGACAGCACAAATCCAAACTGGGTAGCATGTGACAGAGCAAGGCAGCAATGCAGAAATGCTAAGGAAGGTGGACTTCCTGGCCCCTAGATTTTTGGGGATGATTTGGTGAAGAATTGTTGGAGAGGACCAGGAAAAGTGTGCCTCATGAAAAAAGGTGTGAAGGAGGAATGGTGCAGGGGATGTCAGGGTGCTGTGTCAGCTCATCTCATTGATGGCCAGTTGGACTAGGAGCCTTTTTTCTCTGCCTTTCAGGCATACAGTAGTTGAAGATGAGATAAGAAAACTCTGAAGAAGGACGATGAGCAGATTACTCTTGCTGGGAAGACGACACTGTGTGTCTCTAACCTAGGCAGTGTTGGGTATTGCATATAGCCTCTGAGTTGTCTGAATGAAAATGCAGGGTCCTCTTAAAAATTAGGGTGCAGCTCCCTGTTATGGATCCTTCATCAATGTATCCAATATACCCTCTCCCACCTTTCTTTGTCCCCACTGCTGTCTCCACTGCTGTGTCTGTTCTACTGCTGGTGTGTCCAGGACTGGTGAAAATGAGATGGCTAAGGAAAAAAGATTATTACAGGAAGAATATAGAAAAACAGATGGATAATAGGGGAAAAAAATGCTTCTTTAGAACCAAATCATTTTATATCTCTGAGTTAGTTGAGTTGGTGCAAAGGAAAGGGATAACCAACCCTTCTTGGGTATTGGAGGGCACAGAGATGAGTAGGGGTGGTGGGGTGGGGCTGAAAATTTTTTAGCCAACACTGCTCCCAAAGGATAGGCAAGGGATTCATCTAATGTTTCTAAAATAACAGGTGTGCATATGGACACTGGTCATGTCTGGAGAGCAAGAGCTCTACCCAGTCTAATAAATCAGCTTCCTACTGGTGAACTGCTTTTTCTGTCCTCCATGAGGGAGTCCAGATGCCCAGCTGACCCAAGTACCTGAGTCTTAGAGCACTCAAATGACCTCAGATTGTCCAAGTTTACAAGTAAATCCATTAACTAGCTTGATTATAAAGAGATTCTGTAAGCACCTAAGATTGGACCTATTTTAATGATGGAAAAACCTCTTGTCTGTAGGTTACATTGTTAAAGAAATATGATCATCTTCCACTTAGTGTCATTATTTGCCAAATACAGTTTCTTGCCAGCACTGAAAAATCATGTTCTGCTGGAGGAAATACTTAAACACTTGCCATCTCTCAACATCGCTTCCCTCCTCTATTGTTTGTAGAAGGAACAAAACTCCAGAGTGCTTTAAGCAAAAGAAAGACCTCTGCTTTTCTTTGTCATTTGAATGTGATTTAACCTCTTCTCTAAGGACAGCTGGCCTTTGCTCTCCAGTGGAGGATACAATGAAGACATGATACTGGAAAGCTGAAAGACCTTGCTCAAAGAGTCCTTTTATCTAATACTACAGTGACTGTGTAATCATTTTATGTTTACTGGCTATAATAACCATATGAAATGAATGTGCTACATGGTATACTGCATACAGTAAACACAAGGCAGAACTGAGGTTATTTAGGTACCTATTTGAATATAATTAGAAACTATTTCTTTAGTGTAGAATACTTGGTTTGGAGATAATTAAATAACCCTGTAAAAGACACTGTAAAAGATAAATATGTATTTAGTCACCGGGCCATTTTGCTAGAGTTTTGGTGTGGCAATTGTTACGGTACTGCATAACTATAACTCAGCAATATGGTGTGTAATACATTATTATTACCTGGCCATTGATCAGATGAACTGCTGCTCCTGGCTGCTTCTCCAAGCCAGCTGAGGCTGGTCTTGCGTCCCAAGCTAGATCAGTGCACTAAATACCCAGTTGACCAGAAAAACTGTGCTTTATTTATCATAATTGTAATAACATTGTCTGTTCTTAACTAAGGGATTCTACTTTTGTTTATAAACTGTTTATAAACTAGATTAATTCCATTTCCATTTTCTTACTGGAACAACTACAGATGATTTTATTGAACCCTTAGTTGTTGCCTAACACTTTTAATAACCCACCTGAATAGTTTGTGATCTCCCACAGGTAGGGAACAGAGGTATGTTTTAAAAATAAGTCTGTATACTTTGTGTGCCACTATGTGAGACATTTTGGAAGGATTTGGTGTTCATAAAGTGCAGATCATCTCCCTTTTGAAGAGCAGGCTTGTCAATGTGTCCCAAAATAAATGTTTAAATTTTGTACATTACCTTAGAAAAGATAAACCAATCTGTCTGAGAGTACTGACTATGAATTAATTTCTGCAATTATTTTTTTTTTTCCTTGCACTATGCAGAATAAAAGGGAGAAACTAACTCATCTCTGCGTGCCTTTTTCATAGTTTGAAACTTCTGGGTTTTGTTCCTTTCCCACCCTGTCATCAGCTTGAGCTGCGGTTTGCAGGTTTCCCCCCTTTTACTTTCCCATTAGTCGCTCTATTAAATATGTTAATTGTAGTGTCCCAGATTACTGGGAGCTCCTTAAATCAAAGCCATGAGTCTTGGTAGCAAGGCGCTTAGCTATGGGCTTTGCTGATGATAACTGCATCATATGAGTATTCATACAGAACTGATTGAGCCCCTGAGGCCAGATGCTAGAGCTGTTTTGTGCTGCTCTGGCACCATCATGCAAACTTCAACAGAGTTTGTAGGTCTGTTTGAAGCCTGTTTCCAAGTGAGGAAGTCCTGCCATACTGGCTTTGATGCTGTTATATCTCTTGCAAAACACAGCCCTCACTGGAAGGAGGGAAATGAAGCAGAAAGATGTAGCCCAAATGGTCTGGCCAGGAGGGCCAATCCCATTCATTGCATACTGATATGAGAGGACTTGGATGGTTTTAGTGGTCAATGTTGTTTTTACAGTTCAAGATTTTGAGAGGCCTAAAGTAATAACAATAATAACTACACGATCAATAAATTTATTATTTTTATTATTACTGCTATTACCGCTGCTACACAGTCAAAATAGACAGTGCTCAGTACTGTACAAACATTTTGTGTCTGAAGAAACTTGCACTGGCAGCTTTAAAAATTCCCTCGCCGTGCATCTCTGATCCTGCTTTTGGCTTTTCCCAAGGTATATTTGTTGAGATGGGCTGGTACATGCTACGTCTTAAAGCAGCTACAAAGGAGCTTTATTTGTACTGCCTGTCATTTCAAGCTGGAGGAATTCAGTATCTATCTCACTGCCTTTGCCATATGCAGTTGGGTTTTCTCCTTCCCCTCTGTAATTCTTCTGGGGACACTGCATAATAAAAGTCTCAACTTAATCAAGAAAAATTCAACATGTGGCACGGCAAGAGAGAGCGTCGGGATTTAAAAGCGTAAAGCAAACAAACAAGCAGGCCCTTGTGATGTCAGACTAATAACACATTTGCTGCTGTGCTCTCTGGCTTGCTGGTGTGTGTACTGTTTCCCTGTACAACATTGTTCTGGGCTTTGTTTCCTTCGGCTGCTCGGCCCGAGAGGGTTCCCTGCTGTCAGGGGGCTGCTGGGACACCAGCAGGTGTCTGAATAATTGGAATAAAAATTCTTTTAGAAAGAAGCAGCTCATGGAAAAGAAAACCCTGTCCTTGGATTAAAAAAGTAAAAATAAAATAAGAAAAAATCTTCATATTCTGGGGCAATTAGCAGTTTCAAATCTTCCTTTCTCTTAGCTATAGATAAAATTAAGTCACACACATGAAGGAGCAATTGTTCCAGATTGGAGCAGGCTCAGCATAGCATGTGATGAGGGGAACCGTGTCCTGTGAGCCTATGAGAAGTGGAGGCTGTTTGTGGCATAGAGTCCAGTGCCTGACTCCTGGGTCAACACCACAGAACAAGGCTGTGCTTTGTCACTTGTGGCAGTGCTGCCACGTGCAAAGCCAAGGAAGGGCTAGCCACCATTCCACACACAGTCACAGTGGTTTTTAAACCCCCATTTCCCACACCCTTTTCTGGGTGCTGTTCAGAGCAAAGACTGACTGCTATAGCAGAAGCTGGCTGTCTAGGCACAGATGGATGTGGGTGTCTTTTGCTTTTTGGGCACCCAGCAGCATCTAGCAGTCCAAAAGGATGCGGGCCAGCCCAGGCACAGGGACCAGCTGGTGGGGGTCCCTCCCCACAGAGGCAGAGAGCATCTCTGACACCCCCTCCCCTCAGCCCAGGCTCCTCCCTTTGGGACTCTGCTGTGCTTGCCTTTGCTGCTGGCTGCTCCTGGCCAGGCAGAGGGAGGGGGACTCCTTCCATTTGCTATGTAAAGGGTGTGGAGCTGGAAGTGGTGTGGTGGATGTCTGTGCTCCAGGTTGTCTTAGCTGCTCCCTTGAAGGCTTTGGGAAGGGTGAGAGAAGAGGACTGAGCTCCCGGGTGTGGATGTGGGCCGGAGCAGCTGAGAAGTAGCTTCTTGTAGGGACTTTGGATGCCAGTCCTGGAGGAAAGACCTGAGCCATTTTAAGGCATCCCTATCCATTAGGTGGCAGGTTAGGCAGGAGCATACAGCTGTTGGAGGTGGAAGAGAGGCTCCGTGTGGAAATTGTATCCCGGCTCTGAGAAGGGGCAGCCTGTCCCCTGCAGTGCCAAGCAAGGTAGAAGTGTGGTGAGAGAGCCCAGACCAGGTCTGGGAGGCATCCTGGCACTGATGGTGGGAGTGGACTTTAGTGTTACCACCCCAAGTGCTCCACAGAGGAGTAAGGACTGCACCCAGACTGTACACAAATTTCCCTGGGTGCTGGCTCTCTGGACTTCAACCCCAGGGAGAAATTCATTCTCTCTTGCATGTGATTCCTCCTTTAAGGCCATCTGAGAGTCCTGCATAGTGTGTAAAGTACCAGAAATCCCACCCACATAACAAGAAAGGTAGTAGGATGAGCAGTGGTTAGAAGAAAATCCCTGTGGAGGGATATTGAGAGGGCTGAGTCCTTGCATTTGCAATGGGATGGGGAGAAAAGGGCTTAGTGGCTGAGTGTGTAAGAGCTCCATAGCTTCTGTGATAATTTTGGCATTCAGCATGTTTATGAATAATGAAATAAACTGGTGTGACATGAGGGAATAAGCTGTAAAGTGTCACAAAGCACCAGAAACAAAATCCATCCAAAATGCTGCTTTTCTTCTTGAGGAAAACCTAAAACAACTTTTCTGATTACCTGACAGTCCATTTAATCCCCAGGAAACATTCCTTTGTTACAGTTTCAAGGAGAATTACTTGAAATAATCCTTTGTACAATGCACTTCATTCTATTTTAGTTTAAAATCATGTCCCTTTTCTTTTTTGATTTTTTTTTTAAGGAAAAAAGAAAAAAGACCCCTAATCAATGCCTATGAAAGAGCTGAGGGCAAATCTGAGGCTTTCTGGTACAAGGATTGCCTTTGTGAGAAGATCTGTGCTAAAGAGACCAAGACTGCAAGGGCTGAACAAGAAATAAGAAAAAAAAATTAAGAAAAAAAAATCCCTGAAGCTCAAATCACTGCAATTGCACAGTGCAGATTTGGCCATCACTGAGATGAGGAATGGTCCTTGATGGGTCTGCGTCACACATGGGTGCCTTCAGCAGGCCTTTGTGCTGACAGTGACCCAGATTCAGGAGGAGACCTGGGGTCTCCAGCACAGAGATCTTCAAGGATTTTGAGTGACACATGGTCAAGGAGGAGAACTGGGCTTGTCCACGGCTGCTGCCATCTGCCTGCCCTCCAGCAAAGGTCACTTTCCAGGAAAGAGCCAGCTCGCCTCTTGGAAAAGCCTAGTGGTGTGGTGAAGGCAGGAAAGTAAAAGGCAAAAAAAATGTAAATAACACGTATTTTGTTCCTTGCTTTCTGGATGTCATTAGTTAGTAATTCTAACAACAGGAAAAGGGTATAGTCTGGAGGATGTTGGGGTCTGCGAGTTTGACATTTCAAAATGTCCTCAGCTCGTCTTCTCTTTAACCTATTGACTCCTGAAATTATTCTGTCTTCTGTAATATTGACATAAATCTTATTTACCTTACAGAAATGTGTAAAAATTTGCTCTATCCATATTCTCAGACACCTAAGGACATTTCACATGTGCAACCTGAAGGATGGTTCCCAATGGGATATCTTAGTTTAGGTCAGGGTATTTGTTTAAGTGAGGGCAGGTGGGTCAGAGCCTTCCTCCAGAGTAGGCTTGGAAGGTAATGGCATTTTCCCCTTTACCAGGTCTCTTCCTTGGATGATAATTGCTGTTGGACATGCTGTGTCTTACTGTCTGTGGTCAAGGTCTGTTTTTCCTCACATCATCTGTGACTCTGCTCTTGGCTGAGCCATGAAACTCACTGCCACAAGCTAGCATGGAAGCCAAGGGGTGAGAAATATTTCAGGAAGAGCAAGGCCTTTTTCCTGGATGAGAGCTTTCTGAATGACATTGGATGGGCAAAAAAAAAAATTCTCCCCAAACTGATGAACACCTTCAGCCTCCAAGGAAGGGAATCAGGAACTTGAGGTTTGCCTGAAGTGGTTTTGCAGTGATTTCCAGTGGTATTTCTCCCACCAGGGTCTGCAGCACTAGGTCCTAGGCACATCTAGGAGAAGATATTGAAGTACATGTGAGAGGTTGGGGAAGGCTGCTGAAAAATATTCACTCCACTATGGTTCAGCACAGATTTCACTGGAGGGAAGAATTAATAGCTACTGTCTAGGCCACAGGTTATTCCCTTTATTTTCATTCTCCTTTTTTTACACCTTTGCTTTTAGAAAATTCATTGGTTTTTTTTTTTTTTTTCCCTCTAGAGAAAGAAACTCCCTTTGATCTATAAATAGCTCCACAAGTCAAAGCAATGGGGCAACCTTAAAAATATATTATGGATAGGCCAGTTGTGACTCTGTTGCTAAGGTTATATTGAGGTTTGAACTTAAAGCAGGACTAGTGTTCCTTTTTTCACACTCCACTGTGTAGATACAGTGGTTGGACTCAGCAAAGGAAGATTTCACAGGATGATTGCCTTTGCTGTGTATTTAGGGAAATCTGGAACCCGAGATCTCACCCTTCCTCTGAGATTTGCTTGTGTACCACAGTGTGTCTGTGTTGGGTGCTGTGAGCTCACTTTTGAACATGCAGCGTGGTCTGTATGAGAGATTCCCCATCCCCAGAATGACAATTTTTTTGCTCTTGAGGAGCCACTTGGCCATGTTGTTTGCTTCCCCACCTCCAGCATTCCTCTTCGCTTGCTGTGCTGGCTGGGAGCAGCTCCCAGTGGAGCAGAGAGGGAAGGTGGCAGTGGTCTGGGGCAGGCCAGGGGGATGGTGGGGTCTGCAGGGTTGTGTGTGGGACTTGGGACAACTCTCTGGAGCATAGCATTCAAAGAAAGAGGGATGGAGAAGGAGACAGTAGGAACCTTTGTGTGGGGTTGGTGCCTTCCCTTCTGGTCCAGGGAGATAGAGGGGGCACAGAGACAGGATGATGCAGGAGGATGCAGGACTCTACAAAAATCCAGAGTGATCTTGTGAGCTGCAAACTTCCTGAAACACCTTCTTTAAAAAAAAGAAAAAAAAGAAAAAAGGGGTATTGAGAGAGGAAACAGCAGTAAGCACAATGTTATTCTTTAAACAAATACCTTTAGAAATAATATCCTATTTGGTTCAAACAGAGCAGGAAAAGAACAACTGAAAATGCAGTTAATGTGGAATGCACTAAATGCTCATGTGAAGTTGCCAACACATTATCCTTGTATCTTTAACCAGGGAGGACTTCACTTGCAGAAATGGCTCTTGACAAAGTTAAGTGGACCTATATATTGTTTGGGAAATTGCCCTTATTTTGTGTGCTTCTTGTTCCCGTAATGGAACCCATGAACAGAGGATAATTGCAGCAGTCTCATCTGTCAAATAATATTAGAAGTCAACAGCTATAATCTCAGCCACTTGCTTTACACAGCTTTTCTCTGTATTTTCTGTTCAAATTGTCAGTTGTTACATGTAAGTGTCCCCATTCCCTGTGGCTGATAAAAGTAAAAAGATTTAAGTAAATCAGGAGGAGTGCAGAGACAGGGCTTGGGCAATGACTCTCTGTGCTAGCACAGTAAATCATATGACAACAGCACAGTGTATATGAAAAATTACAGCCCGAGTGTAGTGTTACTTGTTACTATTATTGGCAGAGCAGCGTGGCACTGAGTGGTTTGGCTTTGCAGGGATTTGGGGAAGCTACTGATTGGTTTTAGCTTGTGTGGTTTGTGCTTTATGAGCTTGGCTGTTAGTTTCAGGAGATGAATGGGTCCCTAAAAACAGAACTCAGCTGAAACCATCTTCTCATCTGCAGGTCAAATCAAAAGGATTGTAAAATTAATTTGTTGGGATAGTCATTCAGCTGTGACACTGCAACGCAGAGCACAGTTTCCCCAAAGCTCCTGTATCATCACCTCATCATCCTTATTCTCCTTTTTTCCCCTCAATGCTAGGGACAGAAATATAGTAATGGTTGCATTGATGCAGACTCTCCACACCACCACCTCCTGGTGAGGCTCTACATTTGCTCCCACTTTAGGAAGTAGGAGGAGGAACCCATCTCCCTCTCTGTGTCTCTGCTGCTCTCAAAAGGGCACAATCACTGTTTGTTGTGGTTTTGTGGGCATTTTATGGCTCTGTGAGGAGCTGGATTGAGACTGCCAGTGTATTTTTTATTGCCATTGAATAATTGTCAATTGGTCAAAGCTGTATGGTGAATGCATGGAGTCAAATTCATGCTCCTGGCTGAAGGGAAGCAACTGTTTGTCATTACCAGCCCTCTATGCAACAGACAGGGTGATTGTTTCCACAAATAGCTCAAGCCATGTTTGACATCCTCTCTTGTGTGCTGACAGCAGCTCTTCCTGGTTTTACTTAGTGGCACAGGTTATATGCACTGAAATACTGTGAGAAATGTTTTCGAAGGGAGGTTTGAGGGCTATTGTGCTATAGATGTTTAACTCCAGCTCTCCATGTAGAAATGTCTTCCACCCTCAGACAGCCTTGTGTGAGTTTACTTTACTGCATGTCAGACTATGAGTTTACTTTACTGCATGTCAGACTATGAGCTTCCAAAATGACCAGAGCCATTGCACTCTGAGTTCACACCTTCCCCTCTGTCACAATAGCTTCCTGTATTGACAAGCCCTCAGTGGCCAGAGCTTTCTCTTTTGTAGCTTTCATATTGATTGCATCCTGAGGCTATCAGAAATCCTTCATATAAAACCATATGATAAGTCCAATGTAAAGCTCTGGATAAAAAGCTGAGGTGTGTTGTTGCCTGTGCTGTGCGACTGAGTCGTTGCTCAGGTGTTCTGATAATGTCAGCTGCCTCTTTCTGCTGAATTTTACCCCTCAGAGCTAGTGATAGGGTGATCCCATCCATCAGATCATCTTCCTCCAGTTCTTATTCCAGAAGGCCTGTAGCAAGCTTTTAGGTTTCTTCAGTGGAAAATTTGCATGTACATGGCAGTACAGGTCATGATTAATGAGCTCTGCAGTCTGAATGTTTTTTTTAATGTCAGAATAATAAAATATCTGGCTCATCAGATTGTTTGTCCCGACTGTTCAGCTAAATGCATTTAGCACCAGAGGTAGAACCAGCATATACGTATATGAATACCATTCTGGCAATTATTGTCAGAAGTGACAGCTGATTGCAGGTATTAGAATGATGCAACTTGTTCAAACTTAATGTTATCTATTATGAACTCTACTTCATGATGATAATAGCTGGAAGGCATTGATTTTGTTTTCTGTTACTTATCTCAAGCCCATACATTTTGCTTGCATTATTGACTTTTCTGATCATTTCATGCATCATCTCTTCAGAAGATGTGTAAATCAATGTTGACTGTGCAATGTATGTTGTTTATTAAGCTGCCGCGTAGGGTTTACACCTTGAAGAAAATCATCAAACGCATGTCTTGAATAATTGTTGAGCAGGCCTGGCAAGAGAGGGCAGCCTTGGAGCATGCTGGTGCTGGTGTGGAAGAGTTCAGTTAATTATTTATCTGGGCCACAGTATTTGCATGCCTATATGAATTTTTTATGAAGTTAATTAGCTTTTCAAGATGTTGAATCGGTTCAGCGCTGCAATGATTGCAGCCCGACACACTGGGCGAGTGGCTCGGAGAGAGACGCCTGAGTCACAGGCAGGAAAACAGGCAGTGGGGAATGCAGATGGGTGGGGGTGCCTTTGAACAATTTCAACAGGTGGCCCTTAGCACCATGAAGCCTATTGTGTTTGCGGTCAGCAGTTTGAACACGTAGTACAGGAAGGGGCTCAGATTGCACCTCTATCTCAGGCAACACTCCACCCACATAAAACCCGAGAGGGTGGAATGAAGAGGAACTGGGGAAATTAAAACCCATCCCATGAGATGGCCCAGGCTGCACAGCTGCTGCACAGGCTATTCACTCAGAGCTGCTCATCCAGACCATGGATGGAAAAAACCAGTCATCGCCTCTCTGCACCAGCTGGGGCCACTGCAAAGTCCTACAAACAGGCTGTGTGTGTCAGGACTTGAGGCTGGGAATTCAGCTCTACTGTTGCACTGGGAAGTAGATCCCAGTCAAACATCAGGAGACAAACCCAGGGCCAGGAACCAGGGAGGACAGAGCTGCAGAGACTGGTGCTCTTGTATGGCGTTTGATGGCAATTCCACTTACTGCTCAAAGCAAGGCAGGGAGGAGTGGTGGGAACTGAGACCCGCCCAGGGTTTGTTAGGGTTGCAGGTCTTTTGTTGCTTTTGTTGGGGCCAGAGGCTGAACCAGGGTAGAGTGTAATCCTTGTCTACCCCATCATCAGGCTTTGTGCCAACCTTTAAGCAGGAATACAGGCACCCAAAGCAGCCTTTTCCTCCATGCACCTTGAAAACGGAGCCTGGCTGATAAGGAGTTTCCTATGGAGCACCTCCTCCAAGAGGTAAGCTCCCTCTCAAAGGCATTGCTCACTGTTGTCCACTGTTCCCATTCCTGAGTGTTTGGTGGTGAATGTACAAAATTTAGAAGTCTTTGCATTCTTTTCCTAGGGGTATCTTTGCATTGAAACATGGCAGTCTCATCCACAGCAATGAAATGTGCACTGTGAAAAAATAATAATTGTACAATGCAAGAATGTTCGTTTGCATTGTAAATGACCGGTTGCTATATAAAAGATGTACCCATGTCTGATCTTTTCACACATATGGTCATTTATTCAGAGAACAAATATTTTAGCATTTGGAAAGAGCCTCAGCTTTGAATATCATCTCAAATCCAACTAAAGGGAAAAGAATGTCAAATAGGCCATATAAATTCCATTGAACTAATGTTTTCATAATCCATATTGAAAAAATCTGAGAATAGAACATTTTTTTTTAAGTGGCTGAGGGTTAGTTACTGAGCTCATTTGGAGAAATGAAATTTTCACAGGTCTAGAAATGACAAAATATAATTGATATCCATGAAGATTAAATGAAATTTGGAGCCAAGTATTGTTCATATTTAAAAGTTAAATAATAATTTGGCCTCCACATCATTAACAGTAAGTTTCATCTCCATCTGACTTTATTGTTGGCTACATGGGTCATTCTGTATTGAACAAAATGGGAAAGAAAGAGCCTTGTAGGAAACTGAGGATATAGACTAGAAGCAGATGGACAGAAGGAGAGAGATTGTGTTGTTTGGGATGTGTTTATGAGCCTAATTTCGCCTGAAATCCTCGTGGAAGAGAGGAACAACTGAGTCAGGGTAGTGTGTACTGTGGTCCATTGAAGCTGCACAACCCCTTCTACATGCTTGCATTCATTGCTTTATCTGTGCTTTTGAAAATACATTGTGTTCTTTGTGTACTTAACTCTGAAAATCATTGTTCCTCATTTTCCCCTTTGAATGAACTCCTTAGAAATCCTAATGAAAACTGAGCAAAAGCCCCCACCAGGTGACTCATGGAGTAGCTTTGTTCCTGCCACCTGATGAGAGCCTCTATGCAGTATCTGCTTCTAACACATAGTTTCCTGCCTCTCTCACTTCCCCATCCAGAAATGGAGTTTTATTTATCCAGAGAGGTTCTTAGACAGAGAAAAGTATTTGATAGGAACTTTCCCTTACTGATTGTCCATTCTTTCTTATATTGCAGGCTTAAAGCATGTTGGAATCCCTGCTTAGCATAACATCCTGCTCAAAATGCTTGCTGGACTGTGTATAATGTCACCTTCTCTCCCCTGCAGGGTTTCCAGGGAATCAGTGGATAGTGATGGGAATATTTGATCCTTTGACTGTAATTTCTGTCTGTAGGTGCTTGGAATCCTTGCTGAAGGACCCAGGAAAAATCAGTAAATGGTCTTTAATTTTACTCTTAAAAGGAAAAAGGATGACCGAAATTACTACTGGTCAAGTAAATGAGAGACCTCCTTAACCATGCTAATCATTTAAAGCTCTTTTGGTGAAACTCTAACCAGCAGTCAGTGAGATTTGACACTGAAAGCAGTACAACCACAATTTAACCAACAATGTTGTCTTCATTTCTCTATCTTTCATAGTCTCTATGTCATATCTGCCAGGTCTGTGTGGATGTTTCAGATATCCAAGGCTTTGAGCAGCACAGAAGTCCTAGTGAGTGTCTGTATCTCTCTTTTGTCGTCAACAATGTAGAAATCTCTAAGCAAAAGAAATTATTGATTATATCTGGTTACTAGAGACAAAGGATCGTGTCCTTAATATCCTTAAAATAAGTAGGACATGAGTTGAACTAGGTTTTTTTTTTTTTTTTCTGCAAGTTCATCTATTCATATTCTCTCAGTCAAATAGATATATTTTAAGAAGTGGTATCCTGGTTACAAACCCCTATCTCCCAAAAGGTAGAAGACCTCAAACTTTCTTCCACCTTCTCTATTTCTTCCTCAAATGCAATCCCAAGTGGGAAGGAGAACACTCAGCTTACTAGTTGTCCTAACTGGATGATATTTTTTGCCAACAGATACAACTTAAAGCAATAGGGCTTTCATTCTTTATTAGCTCTAAGGTGAATGGTTTAGTATTCCTCTCACCAAAAGGAGGATAGTGCACCTGGTCTTAAGGCACACAGGCAGGCAGGTGTATGGAGGATTCAGGCTGAGAGGTAACTACTCTTCTTACAGTCTGGAGTTCTAAGTGGCCTGAGATGCTCTGGGTACTTGAGCCCACCACAGTGGGTAGCCACAGCCTCACCTGTAAGAGATCTCTGTCCTTCTGGACTCCCTGCTGGAGTCCTCATGCTGGATGTCATCCCAGATGGCACCAAACACCTATCCCTGGTTAGCTCAGTTGAGCCCACAGCATGCCTGTAGCACCATGCATGTAAACACTGGACCGTAGACTTAATCTTGAGGTCTCAGATAAAAAGCAACAAAGGAAAGACATCCAGGTTTCTGTGTGGTTGCAGATACCACAGTCCTTCCCCCTGCCCCTGCCCACATTCATGGTCTCTGACCTGGGTTTCCTGTCATTTTCATTCCTCCCTGATTTTCCAGGCAGTTTGTGAGCACAGTACTCAGGTGGTGTGAATTACATTAGCTCCAATATTTTAAGTCATCATTTAATTTGCAAATTAATATTTAATTGGCTACTGAATACTCAGGCAGACATGGGAAGCTTTGAATGAGCGGTACATGGGGCGAGCTCCACAAAGGCAGAGACTGGGATGACACACTGGGACCAGCCTGACTTGTGAGCTGAGCTATCAGGTTATTTGGCAGTATTCACTTATTTGTATTCATATTTATGTTTATTTGGATTTGTTATTGGGAAGGGAAGTTGACTGTGCTTTGCATTTTACTAACTTGCATGAAGTCTGCTCTGAAAGCTACCAAAATCCTGAGATAACCATATAATATCCATGTTCCAAGTGGGCTGGGTAGTTGTGAATCACCATGTTTCCATTTTGACATGTGAGAAAATCTGGTCTGAGAGACAAAATCACATTACACACAAATCATTGCAAAGTAATAGAGATTTTAACATCACTTCCTATCGGGATGCATATTTGTTACTTATCAGAAAACAGCAGGTATTTGATATTTGACAGGTCAGAAAGATGTGTGACAATCCACAAGGAAAATAATTTCCCTTGATTATGTCTGTTCTGGCTGCTGAGTCTGAGAGTTTGTACTGTTTATCTATATTCAGGCAATTTTATATTTTCACTTTTTTTTTTGTTGCAGTGTAATCTATATTGATATTGCATAGAGTTACTCTGGCTCATTTATTTTTTAGATGACCTGTCATAAATAGGTTATACTTTTATACTTTTACATAAGTTGCAAAACATTTTGAGCCTCCATACATGTTTAGTGACTGACGTTATGGCAATGTGAAGGGCGTTGGATGAGCAGGCATATCAGAGCAATCTCCCCTGCTCCAGAGGAGAAAACTTCCTGGACTCCTCCTGTCATGAGAGGAGACAGACCAAGCCAAAGCAGACAGTACTGAGAACAAAAGAGAAATAAGCCAGGCAAAGCAGAGCAGCAACATAAGAGAAGATTTTGTTTCCTAGTGTTTACTTTCTAACTTGAACTAAACCTATTTTGACTTCCTGTCAAAATATCTACTCATATGTAGCTGGATCTTTTAAGGGGCAAAGTTGCTGACATTTCTACAGGGCGATCACATCCATTTGAAGTGGAAGTAGCCAGGACACTGCATTTTGTTTTACCAGGCAATGTGTGTGGGTCACGGTGGGAAGAATTATGTTCCAGTCTCTTTGCCATCTGCCCAGCACAGCTTCCTGCAATGCAGCTGGACACAGGGATGTTTATTCCACAGGATGCAATACATATGAACTCCTCTGGTGCACGAATGCAATAATTTCAGACTCTTTTAACTTCTTTTTTAACTGGGACTTAGTTTCCAGTCCCATAAGTGCTTCAGTGTGTGCACGGGTCTACTCATATAAATTGCATTACTGCGGAAGCAAGTGATGTTTTTCTGACTCTAAGTAGATATTTGTTTGGAGGATCAAGGTTTCTCAAACTATTATTTTATTTAAAAAATAAAATCTAGAGGCTTTTTAATATAGATTACTGTGTGGTTTTTTTTTCAATCATTTAGCTTTACATATTTTAATGGTTATTTATTTCTCCATGATATCTATTAAAAGTTATTGCCACTTAAAAATGTGATGTGAGAGAAACCCAGCTGCAAGGTATTTAAACTATTTCTGTGCTAAATAGCTGGAGAATGAGAGCAAGCTTTACATACACGTGGTGTTCTGAGAGACAGAGTTCCTGTTGTTATTTCATTTTCTGTTGCTGGAGAAGGTCCTTTGCATCATTTGCACAGTTCCAGAGGTGATGCAGGCCGTGGTTTGGGGTTATGTGGCAGCACCCTTGGAGCTGCTTGTTGTTCTGCTGGCATCCCTTTCCCTGCACATGCAGCCCAGCCCGTGTCATACCACAGCAGGGCACAGAGCTGACTGCACCTTGCCCTGACCATCAGCATCAGAGGCACTTTTGTAATGTGAGCAGCCTGGCCCAAATTAAGACCTCAACAAATTAGAGGGTTCGGCAATCACCAATCCTATGAAGTTTAACCAAGTAGCAGATTCTGCATCTGGGATGGGGCAACCCTGGTTTTGTGCACAGACTGGGGAATGAGGGGCTGGAGAGCAGCACTGCAGAAAGGGACCTGGGGGTCCTGGTCAGTGGCAAGTTGAACATGAGTCAGCAGTGCCCTGGCAGCCAGGAGAGCTAACCTGTCCTGGGGGGCATCAGGCACAGCATGGCCAGCTGGGAGAGGGAGGGGATTGTCCTGCTCTGCTCTGAGCTGGGGCAGGCTCACCTCCAGTGCTGGGGGCAGTTCTGGGAGCACCACAACATAAAAAATATATTAAGCTATTAGAGAGCATCCAAAGGAGGGCAGCAAAGATGGTGAAGGGCCTTGGGGGAAGCTGCATGAGGAGTGGCTGAGGTCACTTGGTCTGTTCAGCCTGGAGGAGACTGAGGGGAGACCTCATCTCTGTCTACAGCTTCCTCACAAGGGGAAGCTGAGGGGCAGTTACCTATGCCTTCATGCTCATCATCAGTGGCAGGACTCAACAGAATGGCCTGAAGCTGATTCAGGGGAGGTTTAGGTTGGATATTAGAAAAATGTTCTTCATCCAGAGTGTGGTTGAGCACTGGAACAGACTCCCCATGGAAGTGGTCACAGCACCAAGCCTATGTTCACAAAGTGTTTGGACAATGTTTTGGCACATGGTGTGACTCTTGGGGTGTCCTGCTCAAGTCCAGGAGCTGGACTCGATGATCCTGATGGCCCCTTCAGCATATTCTATGATTCTATGATATTGCTTTTGTTTGAAACTTCTAAAGGAGAATTTTAATAATTTAATGAAAGATGGGAAAATGTCTTCTTCTATCAGTCATCCTGACAGCCCTTTCCCCTGAGACCATCCTGATGAAGGCACATTTGCCGTCCCCACACAGCGTCTTTCAGTGCATCCAACAAGCTTAATAACCCTCTGTGTGCTTCTGCTGAAGTTACCAGCTATGATTTACCTAACAATGAAGATTCAAGTTATCACTGATGTGTTTGGTCATTTAAATAGCTCACACTTCCATTATTAGCATTTTCTATGGGCATAGAGGTCACAACACTGGCAATGCTGCATTCATACTTTGAAATCCTGAGAGGTTTATCTCCTCAAAGATGTCCCAGATTTGGATTCACAAAGTAGATAATAATCTTTTCACGGGCCTCGGGTTTGCAGGTTGTTGTTTTTATCTTGAGAGGATACAACTCTAAAAGGAAAATTGCCTTGCAAGGAAGTGAAAAGTCTTGTTTCTACATTCAGACTTCCAGGAGGTTTTAGTCATCTACACATTTCCTAGCAAATTATTCTGATCAGCAGGAAGGGATGCCCATAGAATTTACCCCTTGTCAGGAGCTATTGACCAGGAAAGTGACCTTTTGTTCCTGCAATCTATAAATTGCCTTTTAAAGTCATTTGCAATAACCATTAAAATAGAGGAGCAGTTACAGGAGAGATGTATATGAAGGAAGATAGCTCAGAAGATGAACCATCAGTAGACATTGGCCACAGTACATTCTAAATCCTTTTTGTGTCAGCAGGAAATAAAATCTTTCTGCATGGGAAATAAAAGTAAAGGTAAGTTATGATTAAAAAAATTAAAATGTTTAATTAGCTTTACTCATCTTTAGCAATCACTGGAAATGGAAAGGTGGTGAGAGCAGGGGAGATGAAAATGGCAAAGTCTTCGAATGCAAATGAGGAGCTCTGGTAAAACCCAACTTTGTGGTAAGCATTTAAAGGACCCCTTAATTAGCTTTTCTGGAAAGTTCACTGATGATATGCTGGAATAATGATCCCATATGTTCAAAAATGTCTAGTCATTAGCCAGCATGGTTGCTGAACATACTAATGCATTTGCCTTTTAGATATTTCAAGAGCTGCTGGTGCCTCTGCTGCTGATGCTGCTGGGGAGGTCAGCCCTTTGTTTTGCTAAATCACATACTGGCTTTCAGGACTGAATAATTTTCTTAGTCACACTGTGAACATCAGTTCCCAGCAAAGAGAGGAGAATGGTCATGTTTAGAGTGGAAAGGACAGAGGGTTCAAGAGGGATGGGGCTTGTTTTGTTCTTTTTTTGTTTTCTGTCCTGGCCCTGGTCCACCAATATGTGCAAAAATCTGGAGTGAATTAGCAGAATAAGTGTGGGACTGGCAGTCCCACACTGTCAATAGATTATTGATAGCATGAAAAATATTTTTTTAACACTTAGTCACTAAAACACCTTGGGTTTTCAGACAGATGCTCAGGTGTATTCTAAAATAAATGTCATCACCTCATCTTTTTGTAGCTGTGATAAACAAGTAGCCTGTCTAAAGACTGGTACCTTGAGACTGGGACTTGCTGAGGACAAGAAATCCCTTGTCTGACACCTCAGCTGTGAATTTACAGACTTTCACTCATTAAGCTCATGTGCTAGAAAACGTGAATAATCTTCTCTACACTTTTTGGTTTTACCTGGTCCACTTTTTGGTGCAAGTTCACCTAGTGAAATGAAAGAGTTCTCATTGATTTCATTAGGGTTGTATGAGGCGTGAGTTAAAAATAAGAAGCAGGGATAGAGCAAAACTAAGAAAAATTAATAGGAGAGGCATTTCTGCAGATATTTTAGAAATATAGGTTTGAACACAGAGAAACTGACCAAAACTGTTCCAGTTGGTGTGACTAGGAAAAAGACCTTGTGTCAGTAGTGAGGAAAAAAAGTACAAGAAAGCTACAAGAAAAGGTGAATTTTGGACCAATAGAAGATGTGGAGGGAGGAGCAGCACAAATAATTCTCACACTTTCAAAACAACGAGATCTTCAGCAGATCTTATTTTCAGAAGGCAAGACAGAATTTAGAAAGAAGATATATTGAAAGGACTCTTAAGTTTAATATCCCAGAAATAAACATCTCAAATCTGATTTAAGATTTTTCCACTGGGGTGTTTATTTTTTTCCTTCTTACAATTTCCCTTTTGAAGTCTAGAGGACAGAGGAAAATGCAGAATCAATAAACATACAAAGGCATCTTTTTATTGGTCTCTCTTTCAGTGTTTGATGGAATTACAGGAAAAAGAAAAGTAAACATGTTTCTAAGGATAAAGTCTAACACATTCTTCTTTTTAAGAATGTTTTGAAACCAAGGCAGTGTGATTAGGTATTCTCTTTGTCCTGTGGCTCTCTGGAATGCAGAGTCTGGGCTCCAGGGTACATTTTCATCCACTTACAGTAGAAGAACCCACATCAAGTTCATTTTTTATGGCTTCCATAATCGTGTGTAGATTGTCACAGTGTGAGAGCTGGAGTTAATTTTAACTGAATTGTGGCCTAGAAAATATAGTTGCTTAATAAGCCTGAAATATATATCAGATCAGAATTTCCATTTCCAAAATTTGGAATGAGTTACTCATCTGTGAAGCTGACAACAGCTTCCATGTTTAAGTGCTAAACAGCTTTTATTGAGCCAACTTTTAGAAGGTGCTAATATCTAGATCCACATGTCTTCTATGTTTGCAATGGCAAATACTCAAAAAGAAGCATAATTTGGCTCAAAATGAGTTGATATAACAAAAAAGTTTACATTCTTCCTATGTCACTGTTGCCTGAAACAGATATAGAGGCAATTTATTCAGAATAAATTATTGCCAGCCTTAGCTAAAATAACTTGCTCTGTGAAGCTTCCTTATGTATGTAACCAAGGGGAGCTGTCTGGCTACATCTGTTTTTGCACATCTTTCAGATGTATCACATACAAAATCCACCATTTGGGGATATTGTGTCATCAGTGACACAGTCAAGGGAACTCTGAGCTCATAAACCAAAGAACAGATTACATCCATCCATATATGTAGTTTTTTCGTCTGTGTCAGATGCAATGTTGATAATATTCTTCATTGTAATATTTAATGGCAATCTTCATCTAATAATGATGGCAGTATAATTTTAAAAAGTTACTTATTCATGGGAGGTTGGCAAATGTTCTTCATTTTGCTTAACTGTTTAAGGACACCTTGAAAAGGAAGAACGAAATGAATTTGTTTGTGAAAAAATGAAGAATATGGATTGGTCACTTGAATTGTAATATGGCATTACATATATTTGCATGTGCTATTTAGAGGCAGATGCAGGAAATTCAGAGAATCTGGACTGAAGTTCCTTTGCTTTTTGCTCATTTATCAGTCCACTGGTTTTCTTTGTGGCACAAATTCACTCATATGCTTCACTCTCCCACTCCTCCTGAACATATTCCCTCCTCAAGTAACTCAGTCATGCTTACCCCTAGCCATCAACCTAGCACCATGCAGCCACAAGAGGGGACATTTGGAATGATGGCGTTGACTTTCCCAAGTAACTGTTACATGTGATGCAGCCCTGCTGTCCTGGGGATGGTTTGACACCTGCCTGCCCATGGGAAGGGGTGAAATCATTCCTTTTTTTGCTTTGCTTTGTCCTCATGGCTTTTGCTTTCCCCATTTGCCTTTGTCTCAACCCATGGGTTTTCCAGCTTTTATCCTTCAGATTCTCTCCCCAGTCCCACTGGTGGGTGAGCGAGCGAGTGGCTGCGAGGGGTTTGGTGACTGGTTGGGCTTAAACCATGGCAACTCTCCAAGACTGTTCTTGCTTCTCTTGTGTCTCTCAGCTAGGTAACCCCACTGCAAGACGTACAAAGTGACCTTTCTTGTCTTGCCTGCTCTGTTCCTCCTCTCACAAACATGGAGGATCATGCACCCAGGTTTGTTTGTGCAGGAAGAGAAGATAAGAGGAAGACTGGGATCTCCAAGCTCTCTGTAGAGGGTAATAGTAAGCTTTGTGCCACTCTCTTTTTTTCTTTTCTTTTTTTTCCAGAAGGTGGTTCGGCCAGAAAACTGTCTGAAGTGCACTAAAGGGCCAGGGATAGAAAGAGCTATGTTTTTTCTCTTTTCAGATAGCCAGCTGCATCTTTGCTCACATTCTGTCTAGTTTTGCAACAACACAAGCTGGGGCATTTCCCTTTCTTTTCTATGTTGCCCATGTTCTCATGGGACAGGTACACCAGTGTCAACCCAGCAGTCTGCTTCCAGGATGGGGCATCTTGCAGAGTGTGGGCTGCAAGGCTGGGTGGGTGTTTCGAGAAATGAGTTTGTGTCTACTTTCTTTCTGGGAGTCTATCACATAGCTCTGACAGAGGCAGACAAATTTGTGTCAGTCTTTGATAAGATCTTTGCTCTTTTGGAAACATCAGGCTTTTCAGATGTGGCCTTCAGCTGAGCCCACATGTGTTAGAGACGGGGAATGCAACTGAGACATTCCTGGTGCATGCTGATGTAAATACTTGGTGAATGGGGTCTGGAAATTTTCAAGGCTTGTTTGCAAGACAGACCACAGCAGAGCAGTTTCCAGCAGGCAAGGTGTAGACTTTCAAAGTTTTAGGTCACAGAGTCCAAAAACGACACCTTGTGTTTCTGTGCTTTGCTTTACTAGATGAAACATGATCTTGGATTCATCCTCAGCAGATGTACACCGCCAGCACTGGCTTTTGTAAGGACGCTGTTGCTCAATGAATTTTCTATGTTTTATCAGAGCAGAGCTGTGGGAAACATCACATGAAAGTAATACATCATATAAAAGATATTAAAAAGGTGAAAAATGTACCTGTGGGAATTGTCTCATAATTTTATTATCCAAACCTCAGGAATTTGCCAAACAGGGCTGGAAGTCTCAGAGGACTGGCTAGCTCACAAAATTTCTGCTGCTTTGCTAAGGAAAATAGGGCAAATGCACATTTTAATTCTGAGCACTTTGTTGCTTCTGTTTCTACTCTGCAGCTGAGCAAAGTGTGAAGCACAGAGGTATATGAAAATGAAACTGAAGAAGGGAAGGAACTGCTTTTCTAAACATCTTGGCATTTGGCCAGGTCTTTTTGGTGATGTAAATTGGGAAAGCTGTTGGCAAGCTAAGGAGCTGCTTTAGATTACACCCCATGAGAATCTGGCACGGAGCATTTGACAAGTTTCTGGAATTTAGATTTTCAGGAGACACAATATGAGGCTTTTATTTAAATACTCAGGTTCAAATATAACCTGAGCTCTTCTTAGGTGTCTGAAAATATCTCTTTATCAGCAAGCGCAGAGAATTAACACACAAGCTAGCCAGAGGTCCTCCTGTTGTTATAGCATCACTTTTGCATAGTCACACCTATCATAGTTGTTCAATGACTGCCCCCATAGCCCCCTTTTTAAGCTAAATTCAGCTATAACTGACTAATTAAGCAACTTTGAGATGTATTTCAGAAGCTATTGACTAAAAAGTTATATTCTTTCAAAGCTGAAAGTGTTGCTTTAAGGGAATTAAGTCAGCCCTTTAAATTTTTTAGTAGTACAGCTTTCTGCTTAATAGGTTTTGAAATACATCCCAAACTCACTTAATTAGTTACAGTGTATTTTAACCCTGGAAAGTGGTTGTCTTTCTCCAGGCATGGACACCAACTAGCAAGGCTTGCTGCAGGCATGGCCACTTGCACACCGGTGCTGCTGCAGGTGCAGCGGGGCAGATGCAGGTGGAGGGTGAGAAGCTGAGTGTCACCCATGGGGACAGGGTGCAGGAGACTGACCTGCTGCTTGAGGCACCTCGTGCAAGGGCTCATCTGCGGGTGTCTTGTGTCCCCTTGCGTGCCCCGACTGGCTTGCTGTCAGCAGTGACGGCAGCCAAGGCAGTGCTGATGGGATCCTGTTGCTGCAGAGGGTGTCAAAGGTAATTTTGGGTTTTGTGGGATATTCTGCCTGAGAAATGTGCAAGACCTCTGCGGGTTGTGTATGGTTTCTGGCAGCCCTGTACAGATGTCTCAAGAATGCTAGGACAGCTTGCGTAGCCAGACACATATGTTTAGGCAACTCAGTTTTGTGCCTGTACACACCTAAATTCCTAAATTTAGGTGGTTTTTTTTGGTTTTTTTTTTAGTTTTTTTTTTTTTTTTTTTAGTTTAGAGCTGAATTCTCTATGCCATGCCTGCACTGTGGCGTGCCTATGCATGCTGAGCTTCTTCAGCCATCCCAGCCTCAGGAATGTGCTCTCCCTGTGCCTGGTCTGCATGGCGGGGCAGCACGAAGAGTCCTGTTGCTTCTGGGCTTGTAAATCTTCCCTCCTTCCAAGCAGAAGCAAAGCTGCTCTGCTAGGCTCCTGATCATTTCTCTCTGTGCTCACTGGCCTGAACCCGTGGTGGTGTTCTCCTTCACCTTTGCAGAGGAGAGCATTTGGACCAATATTAATGAGCTGCGTGTTTAATTACCTGTACCCGCTACTTGAAACTTTCTTCTTTTACACTAGAAAGGAAAATTTATATGATTCAGCAGCATTCTCTGTCACAAAAGCTACTTAGAGCAAATGTCTATAGATATCACATTGCCTTTCAAAATCAGGTATCACTCTCTCTGCTTTTATCAGCACAGATAATTTGTTAGCATTCACGTTAGCCAGACTTCACTGAAGTCTATTATTAGTCAATAACACACTCATTTTCTAATATAGCATCTACCAGCTTAACCTGTCTACTAGATTTAAGGGTGCTATTTTTTTCTGAGTCTTGTCTACTGTCTACTGCCTTTTTTTTCAGTGCTGTTTTTACTTTCTAAAACCACACTGAGATGTATTTTGAGAATGACTTTGACTAATAACTGTTTGACTTGATAGGTTGGAAATCTTTTTTACTGATTCTATGATGCCAGACTGAAACTGTACAAAAGTGTACATGGACTCAGATGATTTCTTCTGAATAGTGACACTAAGATTTTTTAAAAAGAATTTTAAATTTACTTTCTGAACCTAGGGCTAAAGCAGGAATATAATTGATTTAGGAACTTGCCAGAAATTGTTGTCTCTCCTGTCATTGATTCTATTATTTTCCTCCCAAAGTTCTCTATTATATTTTAAGTGTTTTTGAAGCAAATCTGTTCAAGATTATCAAGATCCTGTGCATCTACTGTGATACAAGGAATACTTCAAGTAAAACAAAAATTATTCTTAACTTCCCTTCAAATTTAATCAAAGCCTGCTATAAATTATTCCAGATAATTTCAGTGCTCAACAGTTTTTGAGCTCTTTAGAATCTGTGCAAAGCCATAGAAAGAGAGGAAGGCAGCTTCCCCCATCCCCCTTAATATGGGAAAATGAGCTTAAAGTAAGATAAATTTCACAAAGTTAGTATTTCAGTTACCCAGAATTAAACAAATACCAGTCTAATAAGTATAACCAATGTTAACAAAAATTATGTAGTAGTATGCAAACCTTACACAATTCTGAAAGCTGTAATTGGTCATGATGATGAAGTCTGGCAAAAACCCCATTCCTGCTGTAAGGAAGTCTTGATAGAGGAGTAGGGTGGTGACTGACCCAATGACACTTAGTGAAGTGTGTGCTAGGACATATTTAAACCTGAGCAGGCCTGGGGTATTCCCAGATATAAGGTGCATCTGATCTGGGATACCTACGTGTGCTACAGCATCGCTCTCCATAAATCTGACACCTGAGCACAGGTGCCTGAATTATGTGCCAAGACTGGTTTTGTTTGACTTTTGTCTGCTTACAGCGTATCCACAAATGGCTTTGAGATTTGTTTAGATTTGTTAATATTTTAGTAGGCATAAATAAACTGTTAATGAAACAATTAGCTGGCATGATTAGGTAATGGAATATATTTATGGCATAGCAATACTCTCTGAACTCCAGGGATATTGTCTCTGTTCCATAACTGGACAGCCTGCAGTTTATGGGCAATGATCTCTGCCCTGTTCAGGGCATCCAGAAATATTTGTTACTGCATGGGAATAAAGTAATCAGTTACAGTGCTAATAATGTTCTAGATGCTTGTTCTAACTGATATTTGTGAGGTTTTTGTCTTCCATTACTGATCCCACAGCTCTTGATATTGTGCCAGACTGTGAGGACACCAGTGAAACAAGATGCTGGGCTTGGACTGCATTTTAAAAAGTTTATTTTCCTTTCTCTGTTTTTTGCAAAAGCCACCCACTTATGAGAATATAGTAGTCACAACAGAAGCGGAGGCAATAAAGGCAGGGTTGGGTGTTCTCTATAGCTCTAGGAAGAAGTAGTATTTATGGGTAGAAACCTTTACTGTTTTAAAACATCTGCAAAGGGCCAGCAGGTCTTTATTGTCTTTGGCCAGAGGCTGGCAGTCACAGAGTATTAGGAAGAACTGAATTAACTATTCTAAGTTAAAACATATTGAATCTTGACCTTTTGCAAATTTTTTTTTTCCCTCAGAAAGCATATTTTCAACAAGAAATTAGCCTTCTTTATTTGTTTGTTCTTAGAAAACAAGCATTGATACTATTCCATTTTACCAAAAGTTCCCCCCTTTGCTTAGGAAAACAACTTTCCATAAATTTTTAATTATTTTCTTAACTTATCATAAACAAACGATACCCTTTTCTTACACTAATAAGTGCAACTTCATTGCAGTGAGGAAAAGCAATATTTGTGCTGCAGCAGAGCGAAATTTTAATCTTTTTAAGTGATCTAGAAAGTCCAGTAAAATCAAATTGAATCCCTTTTGTTAATGAATGCTTTGAAATTAGCAGATCAGTTAACAGGTGCAAATAGTTCAGCTGGAATTTTTTGACTGATTTTTGACCCTTCCACCTGGTCTATGCAGTATGTTAGCATACTTCTTTTTCAGTTGGCTGCTGAAGTAATGATCCAAAACTATTTTCATTTTGTAAACATGACTGGGACGGGTTTTTTTTAAAGTTTTACCAAATAGTGTTCAGGGGCACAAAATTATGTTTAGACTGGCTCGATCTTGTCTCACTTCCTTGCAAGCCCACTGGGAAGCTGGGCTATCAATGCAATCTTTCCTCTCTACCTCTTTCTCTACAGGAACTGTAGGGAGTGGAATCACAACTACCCCACCACAAACAAACAGCTTGCTCTGAGTGGATGCATGTGTACCCAGTATTTGGCTTCAGCATAACATGAGGGTTTACTGCTTGCTTGCTATTGTTTAGCTTGCTGAGATAACAGTGTATTCTTTGGGGGTTGTTCATAATAACTAAACCACCACAGCCAAATACAAATGTGCCAAAACTCACATTACCTTGTGGTGCGATGCCCTGCCTGTTCTTCCCAGTTTGCCAAATTCTCCTGCAGCCCACAAGTGCAGGGGTTCCTCTGGCTCTACCAGCCTCTCCTCTGGTCTCGAGGCTTTTTCCCCAGCAGACCTCCAGGTCTAGATCATAAACAGGTCTAGATCATAAATGTTTGACTACTTATGCTTTTAATGACCTTGTTATTATCCTACCGCAAGTCTGATACAAATATACATAATTAACTGTATTTTACTTTTATATGCCTGAATGGTGCATCAGGTTTTCCTTTTCCAGACAAAGGAAAAAGTGTGTACCAGTTTTATGAGATAGTACTATATGGCTGAAGTAGACAAAATTTGGAGCTGGGAACCCCTTTGGACTAATTGTAGTATCCAGCACTTCACTTCCATTCCTGCTCAAATGCAGCCCAGACCATTGGTAGCAAAGAGCCTGGGATGGTAACCTGCCAGTGTGATGGAGTACAAAATAAGTGGGCTGTCCCTGTTCCTTCTAATGGACAGATGTTGATACAAATACCCTGACCATCCCCTCTGGCACCCTCAGCCAAGCCGAAGCGGTGGTGCCTCTCCTGATCTCCCCTTCCTGCCTCTGGTCTGATTGCTCCCCTGTAGCCTTATGGTTGAGCCCCAGGTTATGAGAAGCTTTTCCTATGTAGGCTTCAGCCCCAGAAATGATTTTGCAGAGGGCCAAAATGTACCACATTGGGATGTTGGATGCACCGAATGCAGTCCCCAGACAGCACAATGCCCAAGGGTTTGCCTGGTTTTCAATAAAGTCGTCCAGCAGACATGAAATGGAGCTTGCTCTTTAGGACTGTGCTGCTTTCAGGCTGGGAGGAGCAGTTTTAAGAAGTAGACAACTCAATTATCCAGGGAAAAAGATTTTTGTTTGTTCTTGTGAGGTTTTTTTCCTCCATTTTGCAAAAGGAGTAAGTAAATATCTTATTTGTTTGGAAAGATAACACTCTGGTTAGGTAATCTGTTGTTTTGAAGGATCTTGCTTTTATTAAGGAAAACAGTATCTGTGTCTATCCAGCGCAGCTATTTGCAGGACACTTATCTCTGCAGTGTCTGAGAGGCAAGCACGATCATTAAGGGAAATGCTAACATGTTTAAATCCTAAATGAGAACCGCATTATGGGATAAGTTCAATTTCATGTCATAGTGGGAAAACTAGAGCCTTGCTGAAGATGAGCTGAGTATTGAATACAAGCTGTATTAGCTTTGTATGCTGGGATTTTTTTCCCTTTTAACTTACTGTTTATTAGAGACTTTAGATCTTGATAGGTTATAAAGCTTGAGGAGGGGGGAAAAATGATATAATAAAGCCAAGCAGCATCAGTAGATTGGAGAGCAAGAACCACCTGCCACTCCGTGAGCTGCAGCTGATGAAGGGTACAGAAAGAAATGATTGACACCAGCACACAAACACACACCCTGACTAGACACAGCAATATAGCTCAATAGCAACGTTATATCCTGTGATGAGATGAAAGAATAGAGGCTTTAAAAGTAAAACACTTTGGAACATAAACTCCCCATATATTGGAGTGAGTCCCTGAGGAGCAGCAGTGTGCCCCGTGCCCCTCCTTTGCTCCTGCTCATGACAGATCCTGCTCCACAAGCAGCAGGCAGGTTCAAACAAGGTCAGAGTGTCTGGCTTCTTGGCAGGAGCTGTCCTTTCTGCAAACTTAATAAATGGAGTCCAGGTGCAGGAGATACTCTTTGCAAATATATTCTCCATTGCGCCTATAATGTTTTCCATTGCCAGCGCTGGAGCTCCCAGGTTGTATTAGTCCCCTGCTGATCAGAAAAGGGTTTGACAATGACCAGTTGCCAAGAGAAGGAACTTAATCAAATTAGAATGCATAAAATTTCTGAAAAACATACCAAGAGTTCAGAGCTGCGTGCAGCTGCCTAGAGCAGAGGTCTTGAACACCCTGCCCACAGGCTGGAGTTTTATTTCTCTGTGGGCCATATGGCACATGAAGCCTGGAAACATGCTTACTTTAGTAATAAAATGCTGCTCACCCACCTGGCTACAAAGCTAACCTTTAAAAGCAAGATAAGCATAACAGATAAAGAGCTCTCTTCCTTATGTGAAATGAGACCTCTGGGAGAAATGAATTCCTTCCACCTTTTTTCCTCCTTTGCACTGCACTACGGTGGGATGTTCACTCTGAAGCCTAGTAATGATATTAATCTCTGCACACAAATATCTGTCAAAATGACCAGGTTTTGTCAAATGAACTAAGAAATAAGAAAGAAATATAAGGCTGGAAGAGACTTTCTAAATCAACATACTGTCACTGGTAATAATGTTACTATAATATAAACAGTCAAGCCTAGTTTGAGAAAAAAATGAAAATGCTGAAGGAAGACATGGGAAGGAAATTCAGAAGCAAGAGAGTTGGGGCTGGAAGAAAGAAACAAGCAAGGGAAAGAGAAGGGGAAGAAAAAATGTAAATGGGTAGCAAAAGAGTGGGAAAAGGTAAAGGGGTACCAAAAAAATGGGAACAAGTGACCAAAATACTTCAGAGGCATATTTTTCTGCTGATGGTAATAAGTACAACTTGAATAGCTGCTGACAGCTCTGAGCCTTGTTATGTGTGAGACACATGCCAGTTCTGATTGTAGTGTAACTTCCTCTGTAGTGTCACTGTTGTGGTGTAGCAGGTAACAAATTTTCATTTGGTGGTATTTGTTTCCTGGGAGCACCTGAGTTTTACTTGGGGAGTTGCAAAAAAGTAGCATTTTGTCTTGAGTTTTACTGACAGCAATCTCTACCTGTACAATTGGAGACACAAAGAGGGTAGTTGCACAGTTAGTGCTACACATGCAGGCTGTGTCTAGTTGTGGACCACAAGTCCACAAGAGGCATTATTTCTCTTCCCGACTGGATGAATCACTCAGCTAGTTAGTGTGGGTCAGGTTCTGAACTGTAACATGCTGTTTTACTTCATCTCTGCTTTGTTCAGTCAAAGACATGAGAACCCACCATGGGATTTAGATGTCTACCCCACTCTATATTCAATTGAGACATTTGGAAGATGCAATTTAATTGGATTTTTATACCAGTTGCAGCTTAAATCAAACTTCATTATTGGCTCACTCAAACAGCAAATACAGGGAAAGCTGTGAGTGACTTTGGATGGGATAAATGAACCTAATAAATTAGTCATCCAGCTGTGTTATAAAAACAATTTTTTTTTCTGGAGTGTTTGCTTTCAACTTGCCAAGCAATGTCCCAGCTTCCTATGGTTGTGCAGCAATTTTGAGCAGAGCCTGGCAGCAATGCCTAACTCAGCGTTAGCTTTGTCCCGCACAGAGTGTCTGTTAAGCTGGCCCCAGCAAGCTGGCTTTGCTTTGCAAATTGGTCAGGACTTAAAACTGTCTCCTGTCACTGCCCCTCATTTCACATTAACCTTAACTGATGCCCAGAAGGACCTAACTGCAGGGCACTGGAAACAAATGTACCAGAAATCCATCCTTCCACAGTTTTACCACCAGGCATTAGATATATCAGAGATCATTCTATTTAATTTATGAGGTGTGAGAATCAAATAACCTATATAAAAATTTATGTTGTGTCTCTAGATGTCCAATCGAGATTGAAATATGTCTGGTTAACTTCCAAATAAATTGACTCCTCTAGAGTTTTCACTGAATTTTTCTCCCAGGCTAGAGTATGATTGAGTTTTATAGGTTTAATGTTGTGAAGTAGCACCTTAGAGAGAGTAGAGTTGAGACATTTGCCCAACCATAGGCATATGCTATTGTTTCAGTACCCATGAGGGGGATTCACTTTAGAGGGAGTTTATGACTCTGCTTTGTCTGTAATTGCTGATTAAAATAGTACCATAGCAATATTTAAAGAGAATCAAGACCTCCTGAAGGATAGAGCCAGTGTTGTGGGAAATATTTCTAGATGAACCCATGCTTCCCAGCCAGCAGAAATTCAGCCATCATATTCAGGTTAACTGGGATTGGAGAAAAGGAAAGGTCTGACTCACATTCTCCTGGGATGGGGGGGTGAATGTGGGATGCTGATACTTGTGAATCCATTTGGCCAAAGACCCTCTTCTCTAGAATAAAAGCCAAACATCTGTGAAAGCAAATTCAGGCACCCTCCTGCAGTGTGCCCCTCACAGAGAGCCCTGAAAGCTGCTGGGACACATGCTGAGGAATTTTGGTGGAATCTATGGGTCTTTCCTTGTGGCTGGTGTTGGTGCATCAGACTTTCATTCCTCTCACCTGCAGTGCAGATGGTGGAGCTGAACATGGGATATCTTTGTCCATCCTGGAGACGCAGGCACACAAATAGTCCTTCTGGATGTGCAGGTATGTTCCCCCTTTGGTGCCTCTCTGTTTGTTGATGCTATATCACCATGCCTTGAAATGTAGGTGGTAGCTCTAGTTAAGGGTGTGTCATAGTTTAACCCCAGCCAGCAACAAATGCCAGGCTGACACAGCCACTTGCTCACTCCCCCACCGGTGGAACTGGAGAGAGCATCAAAAGACTAAAGTCCAGAAAACTTGTGGGTTTTGATAAAGACAGTTTCATATGTAAAATAAAAGCTGTGCATGTAAGCAAAGCAAAACAAGTGTCAGTCAACTCCAGGAAAGCAGAGCTCCAGCACGTGCAATGGTTATTTGGAAGACAAGCGCTGTAAGTCCAAACATCCCCTCCCCTTTCTCTTTTTTCTCCTTGCTTTACATAGTGAGCATGATGTCATGTGATATGGAATATTCCTTTGGTTGGTTGGTGTCAGCTGTCCAAGTTGTGTCTTCTCCCAGCCTCCCACGCACCTCCAGCCCCCTTGCCAACATGTCTGTATGAAAAGCAGAAAAGGCCTTGGCTCTGTGCAAGCCCTGCTCAGCAATAACAAAAACATCTCTGTGTTATCCACTCTGTTCTCAGCACAAAGGCAAAACACAGCCCCACACTAGGTACTGTGATGAAAATTAACTCTACCCTAGCCCAAACCAGCACAGGGAGGAAAGATGTATTTTGCCTTGATGTACATATAATACAGTTGAGCTGAGTACCAAATGTGGGAGAGAAAATCCAGCACTAGCAATGTTTTGATAGCAGTGGGGAGAGGACTTGTGTTGGTCAGGGGACAGCCTCAGCAAAGGGATTGTTTGTGCACCATTACATGAGAGATTAAGCAAATATTAAGCAGAAGTCCATTGCAAATTTGTCATTAGCACTGAGCCTAAATCCTGCATTTTTATCACTCTTTATCCATTCCTAACAAATATTTTGAGTAATGATAATCTCACTTTATGAACTGGAGAAGTAATTTGTGCAAAGACTGTGCACAAGACTGTTTTTTCTTCTGGAAATGGAAAAAGCAAGATTGGAGAATTGACACAAGATCTGTGGTCTCACAAGCCATTATTTTTTACCCTGAAATTTTTCTTTTACTCTAGTAAACCTGCTGCAGGAGTTATATTTTACCCTGCTGGGTAGGGGAGCAGCTTTGCCTTATTTTCATATTGTGTAACATTTCAGGCTTTGACTTGATGATTGTAATGAATTTTGTAGGGTAGGCAAAACAGCAAAACAGAAACATCTGAATCTCTGTTCTTTTTGTGAAAACTTACAGCTGGCACAATGATTAAACTTCCTTGGGTCTGCTAAATCCTGTGGGAGTTCTTTAAAATTATAGCAGATTTCATTGAGTGTATGTAGCAAATATGACCTATGATTCCACCTATGTTTTCCTTTAGTTTAATTCCTACCCCTCCACTTTGCTCCTTTCATCAGCTCTTTTTTAACTTCGCCCTGTCCTTGATTTTTTCCCGGAACAATCTAGCTCTCTTGGGCTTAGTCTTCATTAAAAAGGAAAAAAAAATTATCTAACATGTCTTACCTAACAGCCCTGTTTTTTCCAGTATAGGTGAGAAAGGTGGTTTTCTTTTCAGGCCTGCCAATTCTTGTCTTTTCTTCCGAGATTGCTTGCCAGCGTGGAGATGGCTTTGTGTTGTGAATTCCTCTTTCACAGTCCTGCTCCAAACCGGGTTACAACCATCAGGTTGTGCCGAGGTTGCCATGCAGGTATCCATTCAGAAAGATTTCCAATGAGAACTAGCAATGTTTTTTTCCTTTGAAGTGCTAATAACAGTTATTGTCAGGTTCTTCCTGTCCTGGGTGACTTTACATAAGTGATTATGTATGTGTGCGAGATAGCAAAGGGGGGGAAAAAAGCAGATGGAAGAGTAGTAATAACTGAGGAGTGGATGAGTCCACAGCACATGGGCAAAGGAAGTACTGGGAGAAATAATTAGTGCTGTAATCTGATTTGCTAATAATCCATTTATAAAACAGTTATGATATATACTTGTAGGAATGTGACTGATCATAACGACAAATGGTATTACTTCCTCCCCTCCCACTCTGTATTAAAGAACCTTAATTACTTGATGGCTCAAGACTTTGTGGGTGACTCATGCTACAAAGAGTCAGATGCTCACAGCACATAATGGAGCTCTTGAAAAGCTTTCCTAACGATGGCGGGCTTTGCACTACCTCCCTCCCATACATGCCTCTCTGCCAAAGAGTTATTAGGCAATTTGAAATAATTAAAAAAGAAATAATTAAAAGATTTTACACACACAGAAATAGCACTTGCAGCTAATTATGTAAGTCTATCACTTCTAACAGTGGAACACAGTTACTATTATCAGAGAATTGCGTTAGAATTGTGACGGATAATCCCCTGGTCCCATGTTGTACTCTTGCAAGTGGGAACTGGTTGTCTAGGTTTTTACAGAATGAAAGAGGTGTATGGAACCTGTGGTCTAGCCACAGCTCTGCCATGAGAGGCTTCTGTTCAGCTTTGTTCCCTGCAGATTTTTACTTAATTAAAACGTAGCAGGGAACGCAAACTCCTTCATCTAATCTTAATGTGTTTGCACAGGGTGTTCTGCTAAACGCGCAGGAGCTCCTGCATGTTTGCAACTCCTTGTAGGCTTGGGGTGGCAGAGTAACTTCTTGACAAGGAGACTATAGGTGTGGGTCATGTTTAGTGAAGTAAATGACAAAATTATCCTATGGTCTTGCTGTCAGTAGCATGGACACCATCTCTATGAATATGGTGATAGGAGTGTGAGGTAATAATTTGTTTCATCAATCAGCAACATAGAGCTTTCACATGGATAATGGCAGCTGCATAACAGTGAAAAAAATTACATTGCAATTTTATCGCAATAAGCTAATATCCTACCCAAATAAAGCCTTTGACACTTAGGCATTCAGAGTCTAATTATTCAGAGAGAAATTTGGCCAAAGAAAGTGAGACAAAACTCCTTCCACCTTTGAAAAATATCTGCAATACATTGTGGCTGCTCATCAGACTGCTCCTAACACTGGACAGTCAATAATCCAACCATTGAACAGTGATAACCCAAAGGCTATGGCCAAACTGTGAAACAGCAGCAGAAAGTAACCGTGTCCATTGGATTTTTCAATTGCTTGACTTTTTCTTTTTCTATCTTTCTTTTTTTTTTTTTTTTTAAAGAAAGCTATTGGCAATATTATCTTACTATTTGTTTCATCTTATGTATAGAGGTGTTTGGGTGCTCTGAAGTGGTGTTCAAAGTAGAAAGTTAATTTAGCCACTCCAAAACAGGCTCCAGTGGAATTTGTATCTCTTTGTCCTTTGCCTGTAGATGAAACATAGAGAAAGGAAACCAGCTTTCATGAGTACCTGCGTCGTTTGCATCTCAGGTTGTAATATGGGCTAACAGCAATTTCCTGACATATGGAATGCTTTTGGAGTTATGAATAGATTTTGCTTTTTAAAAGCTAAGGATTATAATCATCATGCAGTACTTTAGGAGTGGTGTAAGACAGGTTGTATTAAATACCATCATTAATGATCTAAAAGAAAAAAGTGAGAAGAATATGATTACAAAATTCAGAGGATATTGAATTAGGAGGACTAGAGAGAAAATGAGATAATAAAAAGAGACCTAAAGAGATTATAAAGGTAGGCAGGCATTTTTATAGAAACTAAGATTCATCCCGGAAAACTGCAGGATAATAAATCTGAGGGAAAATAATCAGAAACACATATCTCCAAGAAGAAGAAGAAGAAGAAGCCTGGGAAGCAGTAATTCTGAAAGAAGTAAGATGATAATGGTTAGCCAACCAAGCTTGAATTTGCCATATCATGAAGCTGCAAAATGTCCAAATGTAGTTTTAAGCCACAAATGCCAAATGATCATGTCACAAGACTGATAATCTTTTTGCAAACACATTATTACAATAAAATGCAGAACAGCTCAAGCAGTTTTCAGCTCTGAGTGACGAGTTTTGATCTATTTAGTCACTGTGCAATGTCCTCACTAAAATTAATACCTGCTTTAAATTTTTCGAGATATTTGCTTAGAACTGGTGACGTGCTGTTTTGTTCATGCTGCTGTGTGTGTCACACAGAACCACTGTGGTCTTCAGTTGCTGTCCACTCAGGTGTGGGAAGCAATGTTGATAGCAACTCTCACACACTTTCTTTTGCACTTCCTCTTAAGTGGAAGGTTTGCATGTGTGGGTGGAGGCTGAAGGGGAAAATACTTAATATTATTTTACTGAAATGTGCTAAGAGCTGATACTGGCAATGGGTGGGTTGAAAACCTACCCTATCCAAGGAATGGTCAGTGGGGAATAAATGACATGATTCCTGGTGATTTCAATTAAGAAATTTCAGTCGCAATTGAGATGTGCTCAGAGCACACAGGCAAGCTATTACTACACCTTGTCTGAGTAGTAAAAACATACAATTATAGAGTTGATGACTTTTGCATTGCCCTCATCATGCCCTCAGTTCCTTGGCCCTGGACCAGCAGGTCTCTGTGCTATTTGCATTGAGCCACAGCCGAGCAAAACTTGTTCCCAAAAAGTGACATGATCTGTTACGTACCTTGGGCTGAGACTGCTGGGCATTTTGCAGAAGAATAACAACCTATTGAAGCTGCTGCAGTAGGCAGTGACAAGCCAGCACAGTGAGCTGAGGACATTTTGATGTGTTCCCAGGAATGAATATTGCCGAAGAGGAACTCTGTGGGTCAGCTGAGGAATTCCATTGCTGAAATTGGTTCCTACAGTATTTTTTTTAACTACTGAAGTTTTCAGACCAAGGTAGATTATATTTACAGTCTCCCTATTAAATCATCATAAACTTTTAATGCTGGGAATATGACCTGTTCAAAAAACCAAATGTAAATAGCAAAAGTTTGGAGTGGTTATTGAAACTGCTGTCAGTGTGAATCATACTGTCTTACCCAAGAAATAAGCTGCTGGGTTTAATAAGGCAGAAGTTGTGAAAATGAATATCTTTTCCAAATAAAGCAAAACTAACATTTTACTGTCTTCTGATGGTTGAAAATTTATGGTGGCAGCTAAGATATGAATGAAAGTTAAATAGTCCTATTAATTTGATTACTTGTTTCCAGAGCCATCAGACATGTGGAAAGTAATATCATGTGGGAAATGGTGTAAGATTTACACTCGCCTGAGAGAAATCACTGCTCCGTCTATCAGATTTGATAGGTGTCAGAGGGCCCTTTGAAAATGAATAATAAGGGAACTGAATAATAAGAAAGATACATAGCTGTTTAAAATTTTTTAAACATTTGGATGAATTCTTGAACTAATTAAAACAAAATTTTAAGTGGAAGTTTTTACATATACCTGGAATATGGTAGAACTGCTCAGCTGAGTGTGTGAATTATCTCATGCTCACTGACATTTGTGGCAGTGGTTTTTGAGGTGCAAAAGATTTTATGGCCATTAAAATTAAGGAAAATTTGGGTTGAGTTAGTGCCTGTATCCTTTTATGCGTTCATAGTACAGGAGAACTCAACCATATCAGGACGCTGCTGTTCAAGCCTTTGCACAGACCTGAACCATATTGTGTTTACAAAAATCCCCACAAACAATGTCCTTTCAATTTATTTTACGTTAAAATTTGCTAAGCTATTACATGTAATAAAGTCATCTCGTCCAGGGCAGCAGTGGGCCCCTGCTGCTGTAGCAGTGATCACAAGCCCATGCCTGTTTCCTGCCTCGTGAATGCCAGTGGCAGAACTCTTCAGTAACTTCAGTGGAAGTGGTGTTAAACCCTAGAGGAGACTTACACAAAAAAATAATTGACCTGAACTGGTGAACAAATACATGTCATGTTTCATCTTTGTGCCTTTTTCTGTTGGGGGGAATCCTTTGCCAGACCAGCCCAGGGAAGCTCCGTTGTGGAAGTTAGCAGAGTGATGTGAAACAAAGCACTGTTCAGAGCCTGCATTTCCCATGAAACACAGCAGTTGCTGCACAGCCTGCCACAGAATGGGGTGGATTAATCTCTTATTCTTCATTTGAAAGGCTCTGTATTAAAAGACCAAGGTTTAGGATTTTACATCCATTTAATACCTGGCTAAGTATTGGGGGTATGTGTTCAGATATTAATGTGACTAAGAAGATATATGCTTGGGTTAAGGTTATTTCAAAAAAAGAAGCTCTGTCATTAATAATTTTTGGTCAGGAGCTCTGCCCGTCATCAGGAGATAAATCATCTTCCAGCAGCTGTGACAGCTCTTTAAGTTTGAGGCCCGAACAGCTTAATTGGGGAAATGATCAATTCTAAGATACATAGTCAAGATGACATCCTCGGTGCAGTAAATTCTTTCAGGAATGAACATGAATAAAATGAATATATTTATGGAACAGTGATGTAATTCAGAATCTTGGCTGTTAGGGAGCCTATGCATCTTCATTCCTTCCCTGCCCTTAGCAGTTTTCTGAGACTCCAACCTCAGGAAACTGAATGGTCTGAAAACTACTGTAGGTGAATGCAGATTTTGTAAGAATGAAGAATCTTACCAAATATTATGAATGAGTAAAAAGTCTGTGTTTCCCATTGAGTATTGTGAGTTGATTGTACCTTATTTTTCTATATAAGTAGTAAACATAAAAGAACACAGAAACAAAACAAAAAAAAAACCCCAGAACACCAAAAAGTCCTACCTGTGAGTTGCTGGAAAATATTGCTCCTTTACAGTGACAATTATGTGCACTGACGGCATCTGTAGTAACACAGACCCTATAAGCAGATGCTTCCTGTACTTTAGGTGCCTGAGCATCACTTGAAAATCCCATGGTTTGTCTTTGTGCCTTTCCTGAATTAATGATTTTTCAGCTGAGGTCACCTAGAAAGAGAAAAACAGTTTCACCTTTTGGGAATGCAGGGAGTTTGTAAGGGGTGTGATTTGTTACATGGAACAACTGGCAAGTTTTCCTCCGGACACTGTCATTACATGATTCACTGGCAGCACTGACTGCTGCCTGGAATTTACTTTGCAATGGAGGATGGCTCCCATTGGTGTATATACATCCCTGGAGTTTCCAGTCCTGCCTGCTTTTTCTCCCCAGTGAGAGTTTCCAGGCATGAGACACACCAACAGCCCTGGAAGGGTGCCGTGGCTGCGCTTCACTGGCTCGGTCAGGGAGGGAACCAGAGCACGGGCAGGGCACAGGGGGAGCACACTGGTGCTGGCCAAGGAGCCTGTGGGTGACCTGTTCGTGGTTGTCCACCACTCAGTTCTGCTGCTGCTGTTGTAGCAGACCAGGTGCTTTGCAAGCTGTCAGTGTTGCTTGTGGTAGGGGAGAGTGGTGGGCAAGCACCGCAGAAATGGGCTCCAGAGCCTGCTAGGTGTGCACCAAGCAGTGTTGGTTTCAAATTAGATTATTTTCATTCTTAAAATGTGCCGTACATGTTCCCAGGGATGACAAAACACTACAGCAGCCATTTGTAAATCATGATCAGCGACTTTATGGAGAAAAAATGGCTTCAGGTTATGTGAAGAGCATCCATTCATACACAGGTTCTTGATTAACCTTGCAGGTTCCCATTGAGCTGTTACAGTGAATAAAGTAAGAGGCTGCATGAAAAGCACTTTCATATTGACATGAAGAAAAGCAGACCAAGTGCTCTTACGGTGTATTTTGTCAAAATAATTTTCATGCTGAAGTTTAAGCCACATAGCATAACTATTTTCCATCTAGCAGGCAGTGATCATGAAGTGCATTCTGGATTGCATGACTCAGGCCATCAAAAGAAAAGCTTTAACCATGAACTCTGTGAACTCTAAGGAAAACCTCCAGCTGAGCTAATATAATGTATTGGAAGTGACTTGGATACCTTCCTGTCTGTGGTGCTTTTTAATAAAATCTGTCCTCCTCCACTCTGAATGTGTGTGTATGTGAGTGTATACTTAATAGATACAGGGCAGTGAACTCCCCAGGATTAGCTAATAAAAATAGCACTGTAAAATGAATTGAGCAAATCGATACAGCTGGAATTTTGAGCACTGTGACAAATGCACCAACCCGAAATTCCCCTCTCCCACTGCAGCCAATATTTTATGTGCAAGTATGTGTTACAAACTTCCAAAATGAGACTGCTATTTGTAAATTAAAATTGACTCAGGCCACAGGATACTGCTTAGGGAAGCAAAGGAGAAGGAAGAGCTCTTCAAATAGTAGAAGATGGGACTGCCCTTGGCAAACTGTGGTTCATGCTTACCATTAGAAGGAAGACCAAGGAAAGCCTCCTGAGCTATGCCGGTGTGAGGAATGATGTTCAAATGTGTGAAATAACATGGGGACTGCAGGATCTTGGGAATTTGTCCAGGATCCTCTGAAGCTTCCTGCCCAATTGTGAGAGCACTGGATGAGGAGGAAAAGTTACCCATGAAAACAAAATGATGTGGATGGGCCAAAAAAAAAAAAGCCTGGGTGCCTTATGTAGTCTCAACTTTTGGGACTTCATAAACACATCCCCCTCTTTCCTCCAACACTGCAGGAATCCTGGCTTTGGGGAATGCAGAGGAAGCTTAAATTTACTCCATTTCAGGAGGAATTTTTCATCTTTCATGCAGGGTAAGTGACACATAATTTCAAATGTGAATGTCATAATTAAGCCTAATTATTTTACCATACTTTTGCCTTCATTAGACATTGTGTTTGCAATAATTGCTGTAATCAACCATATGGTTAGTATTAACTCGTTAACTACATGAGGGCAGATAATCCCTGCAGGAGGAATAGATGACTTCCAGGTCTGGAGGTGTCATGCTGAGTCCCATCACCCCAGGGAATGGCAGAGTTTTGGCTTTCTGTCACCTCTCACAAATGAGCAGGAGAGAAAGGTTTCAGACGCTTCGCATAGCTGAGTGGGTTCAGAGGACAAGAAAGCCCCAAATCTGTGCTTTAAACAAAAAAAGCAAATCTATCTGTTACCTCTGCAGTGCCACAAAATATATCCCTGTGGGTTCTCCTTGTTCCCAGAGAGCAAGGCTGGACAGGTGGCTGATTTGGGGCAGCCTCACCAGGCAGCTCCCTGTGGCCCAAAGCTGGGCACTTTTGCTAGGCACACTGCCAACAGAAGTATGAAGTGAGTCTGTAGGAAAACTTCTCTGTGCATTAGTACTTACATTTATCCGGAGCACCAGCTTCTTCAACCTTGTGGCGTCAGCTGTAATTTCAAGAAGCTACTACTAGCATCTGAGGGTGTAATGATGGTATCTACCAACTAATTCTCTTGTTGCTGGCTTGCTAATAATTCTGTCATCTTGTTCGTAATGATTATACTCTCAAATTAGTTTTTACAGTTATAATTTAAAAAATATCTGGTTTAAGTACACTGTTATTTCTGGGGTTTGTAGGATATATGTTTTCTTTTGCAGTGTGTCAGGTTGCCAGAATCAATTAATCAAGTATTTCATCCTTCTGTGTGAGACTTGCAATGTGCAATGCTTACTGAGTAACATCTCACCTGACCTGCTATTAGATGTCTTGTATTTTCCCTGATCTCACCATAAGTGGACTTCAGTTAGCTATAGAGCAAACCAGAGAGCAAAATTTAATCCTGATGCTGTTTTTCAGCCAAATGTTTAATCCATATGTCGATTTCTTCATTTGTTCTCCCTTTTTCTGTTTTCAGGAAAGCAAACAAAAAGGAAATTCATTCATAGAGCCAACAGTGAAGATGTTCAGAGCTAATCCATGACCTCTTCAAAATCTTTAGTGGAGATGCAGCAGGTTTCTTCAAAAGTTTTCTCAGCTTTGTGGTGGAATTGGTGGTCAAAGACAGACAGACAGTGCAAAAAGATCCCAGTCCTGACTGACTTCAGCTGAAGTTTGGTGAGGTCCAGACAAAGAGCCCTTACCTGGAACAGCCAGTACCTTCTGGGTGCCCCTCTCAACAGTGATGAGAGGACAAAGATGATGTCCTTGTGCTGATGAGCACCTGTCTTACTCCTTTAGCTGGTGACAATAAGGAATGCTTTCAAACTTTGTATGTTGAACCTGGACTTCAGACAGACCCCAGAGGTGGGGTGATGGGCCTTTTTTTACAAGGGAGGGATCTTTGTATCCCTTGGATTTGTTTACTTCACTTGTACAACAGCATCCTTCTGGTACAGGCAGGGGAAGATTTCAAAGTCCTCAGAAATGAAAAATGCATTCTGGTTTCCTCTTCCTCCTGTGGCACAATCTGAGATTACCCTGAGCTCCAACAGGTGACAACTCATGGTTCTCCTTTTGCACAAATGATGCTCTTTTGTAGCAATGGAAAGGACTTGCAGGGGCTGGATTCAGCTTATCACGTAAATCAGTCAGGATGGTAACTTTACAGTAGGTTAACAGTTTGCTCCCTTGGTGGTCCTGTTCCTTTCCAACCTTGGGGAGTCAGGGAAGCAGCACAGAGAGGGATACCTGTCTGAAAGGTGTCTATGTGGTATAGTGACACCAGTTTGTGGGGCACAAGGGCTAATTATTTAAAGAAGTTTTGACAGACCTTCTGCAAAATTAAAACTGGTGATTTCCAAGATTTTTTTACTCCCTGGATATATGCTAGTTTTCCCTTCTGGATAATTCCTTGACAAAAAAGAAGGTGAAGAGGAGTTTTTGATGTCTGCTCTAAATAGGCCACTTCCCAAATCCCTTCTTTGTGATTTATTGTGGTTTGTAAAGAGAACAAGTGGAGTCTGTATCAACTGTGTGAAGGAAAATGGAGGAATTTGTTTCATACTGACTGTAATACAGAGGATTTATTATTACTCCTAATTGTAAATGTAGTGAGTGGAAGGGAGGCATCATTTCATGTGGACAAACAAATGGGGTAGGTGATTTTTGAGGTGTGTAGAGATAAAACCTCAAAGGCAAGACATTCTGAAAGACAGCAGAAAATCTGTGGCTGAATGCTCACAAGGCTTGTGCGGACTTTGGAAAGCAGGCTTGTGTCTTGCAAAACATACAAAGTCCTATCAAGCATGGAATAACCACTTCATCATTTTAAATGAAGGCTATAAAAAATTACAGTCAGCACATAATAGGTGTTTTGCACCCATGCAAAGTACTGCCAAGAAAATAGTTACCTAAGTAAATCAATAAAGTATCATTCCCTTCCAAGGTCTTCCTGTCCCAGTCCCTGAACCTCTCATTTCAGAGGAGTACTGAAACCTGTTCAAGATTTATTTTTATGAAAGTAAGCATCTCTGCATTATCAGGCAGTAAAGAAGTTGTTTACTGCTACTCCAGTAGTGTTGAAAAATCTCTCTGAATACATACTTGCATTGTAGCTATCATAAAAATGTCTACTAGCTATTGGAGCCCCCAAATTGATTTTTTTTTCCCCAGAAAACAAAGAGTTTTCTCTCCAGCCTGAAACCTAGAAATTGCTTCATAAGAAAAACCATTTGTGTAGAGAGAGATGGACTGAGGTATCCTGTCATATATGATGTTCAAGTTTGGTATAAAACATTTCTATTCACATTCTGTTAGCAAATAAGCCTGGGCTGAGGTAGCAGCACCTGTTCTGGGTTCGTTTCCCATAAATCAGTCTAGATGTTTAATATGTTCCTCATTACCGGAGGGTTTGAAAACAAGCAATACACCTGAAAACCAATTTGCTGGCATTAATGTTCCAGCAAAGTACTGACTTTCCAGTTCACACTGTCAATTATTGGCAGGAAACAGATTCTGACTTGGCCCTTGTCAAGGATAGTACAATTCACAGCCATACTACTCCAATCAAGCTAGGCAAATGCGGTGTGCAGGATATGCCATTGCAAGAGCTGGAATTCCAAATCTTTAACACATGCAACCAAATCTTTTCACAGGCACTGCATATATAAAATGATTTTGTAAAAAAATTCAAAAGGAAAAGACAGTGAAGAAAATCTTCATCAGTTTGCAAAATGTGTGAATGACAGAAAAGCTGACTCAGCTTTCCTGGCAGCGAAAGGCTTGCCCTGCTCAGAGAGGTATCACGCCAAGTAGGTTGGCAGAGAAATGCTGCAAAGGGGAAAATGGCTCATGCTCTGCGCACTCGCCCCAGACTCAAACCAGAGTGATATCCCCTCCTCTGCTTTTGATCTCAAGACAGTTTAGGAGAATAAGAAAGCAGGGGAGGAGTGCTGACCTGCTTGGTGCAGGTGAGTGGCAGACAGGTTTCTCATCCTTGAGAACCACAGAGCCATGAGCTCCTGGGGGAGATGCCAAGGTGCCAGGCTTCAAGGACCTCATAGCACCTTAACAGGTCTCCAGGGGCTGCATGATTTTTCCTGATGAGGGACTGAGAATTTAGGATAAGATTCACTTTTACTTAAGTCACTTAAAAGTTACATGTCTATTTGAAGCTACTTTTTTAGGCTTCTTGCAGACATCACTTTCTTAAGCCTTGGCTTGAAGCCTTAACTTTATCTGAATGGGGTTTCTCACAATTCCAATCAAGAAATACAATTTTGTGGGGATGTGGAGAAGACCAGATATCTGCAAGTCTGAAATCATTAATGTTTTAGCCAGAGTGTACATCCTTGGGCAAGAGGGCAAACTTGCATTACTTGTTGGAACTATGATGAGTGAAGGGGTGGAAAAGTCACGCTTATCATTGAAAAAACACAAGCACTGCTTCTTGTGTCTCATACCTGTGAGTAGGATGCATCAGGTTTTAGCAGACCTGGCACAACAGTGACTCTTTGACATTATCCTCCTTCTCCCAGATGGAAAATGTCATTACCAGTATTTCTTCATTGCCTGAGCATGTTCTCTTTTTTATTAAATTGAAATACTGGGTTCAGAGCAAATGTTAGTTGGGAGCTTTATGTTTCACGTCCCTTGTTTAACTTGAAATTCGTCCTGTTTTTTTGCTAAACTTACAAATAAATCCAGTATTTTTGATTAAGTTTTTCATTTTTACATCTTCAATAAGCCTGTCTTATTGATGCCTGCCTTTCTGTTTCCATGTACAAATCTATCAAGACCATCAGGAAATGGTTTCACAAACAGAATTTATTGCAAAGCTGATTATGTATTAATATATACAAATGACAAATCTAAAACGCAATGTCAAAAAAGCAAGAAAATGCAATCAAGAATTTATTATTCTCCCATTACTATTCAGCTGGGAAAATAGCTGCTCTACTTTACCAAAATAACTTCCCCCTTCCAAACCTTACACCCAACCTGGGTTTTCTGAGTGCCACAGAAGTATTTGTAATAAAATATTTTAATATATAATAATATCAAAACTCACTGTAATATATCCACCTATTTTCTCACTTCTATATTCCATGCAGGCTTATTATAAAAATTCATTGTATATATGTGAGCATGTATCTAAACTTACAGGTCCATTTTAGAAATGGAATAAGCAACTTCTGCATTTCAGAACCTTGCATCTTCTGTTTTGTACCTGTTTTTCCAACATTGTGGGTAAGGTTTCTTCTAGGAAACATTCACACAAGTGTTTCTCCCCAAAAACTGCCTTATCCTAAGCCCCAAGTCCCAATTAACTTTTCCCAATTATTTTTTTTTAATAAAAACCAGTAATTTGAATAAAATGCTTTTGAGAAAAAATTTAATGCTTTGCTTTTCACCTTGGAGATGACATTATGACAATGCCTGCAATACTTCTTTTATACCCCAAGGAGTGACTGATAATCAGGCCTTTTTCAGCTGAAGGACTCAACATGCTGACCATTTTGTTGCCTCTCACGTTGTGATATATTAGGAGGAATGGGAAATGAATTATGCCTTGCAATGACTTTGGTTAGCAACAGCACTGCATGTTATGTTGACACCATTATATTTACTTGCCACATATATTGCTAATTACAGATTAATTTTGTATGTGACAACTCCTATGTGCCCACACAGCAACTGATGAAACCTCTCTCATTTGCAGGGAAGAAGTTTTTACTTTTGGAGAGTCCGTGGTAGCTGTAACCCTATGTTTCTCACCAGGAGCTGGTTCAGTGCCACATTATATGAGGAAATATGGTAGTTCTGGCCAAGAGGAGCAATGGGAACAAAGTGGTTGACACACACACACACACACACGCACACAGACACGGGCACAGATCGTACAGCAGACACCACGTGCTGCACAGATACTTGTTTACAGTGCTATCTCCAGTATATATGTGCTTGTGTATTTGTGCACATACACACATGCCCTTATGACTGAACTCCGAGGCACCCTGAGCACAATAAAGAAATGATCTGCCTGTGTTTCACACAGGGGCAATCACTCTGCAAGCTCACGTGAGAAGTCATTATAATAGTTACTCTATTTATGGAGAAATGTGTAGCTAAAATGTGGGAAAATTATTGTTCTCCATATTCTCAGTTTTTTTATTGAAGAAACAAATCACACAGTAAATTACATCTGATTTGCATGAAATGTTGCATGCACCTAGAGCTCAGCATGAACCTGGGAAAAGACATTGTTTTAATTCCATTGCCTTTATAATAGTTTGTTTCCTTTCCTTTTTTTTTTTTTTTAAGATAAATTTTCTGAGCTGTTTCTTATTTGGCTTTGCTCATATTTTATAGGCACTTCTGAGTATAATTTAATATCTGCAAATTACCATGGTGAGTGAGAAAAAAGTAATTCCCACTACTTAAGTGGACGTAGAGGAGAAGAAGGAGGGAGTAAATGTCTGCCCCATGGTGATAATGGATGCTGCCCTAGATGGGATCTGCTGCCACTTGTTGTGGAGGTAATTCCTGAAGGAACCAGAAAATATGCTGAATTAGAAAGGACCCACAAAGAACATACAGCTCCTGGCACTGCACAGGACCATCCCAAGTGTCACACCATGTGTCTGAGAGCATTGTCCAAATGTTTCTTGAACCCTACCAGGATTGGTGTTGTGACCACTTCCCTGGGGAGTGCCCAGGGAAGTGGCCACAATTCCAGTGCCCAAGCATTCTGTGTCTGAAGAACCTTTTTCTAATATCCAACCTAAACCTGCCCTGGTACAGCTTAAGGCCATTCCCTTGGGTCCTGTCACTGGTCATGAGACATGACCAGTGCCCACTAGTGCCCACCCCTCCTCTTCCCCTCTTGAGGAAGTTGTGGACTGCAGTGAAGCCTCCTCTCAGTCTCCTCCAGGCTGAACAGGCCAAATGACCTCAGCCACTCCTCATATGGCTTCTCTTAAAGGCCCTTTGCCATCTTCTTAGCCCTCCTTTGGATGCTCTCTAATATTAGTTTTTTACCCCTCTCATTTATATTGTGGTGCCCCCAGCACTGGAGGTGAGCCCACCCCAGCTCAGAGCAGAGCAGGACAATCCCCTCCCTTTCCCAGCTGGCCATGCTGTGCCTGATGCCCCCCAGGACAGCGCTGGCTCTCCTGGCTGCCAGGGCACTGCTGACTCATGTTCCACTTGCCATCCACCAGGACCCCCAGGTCTCTTGCTGCAGTGCTGCTCTCCAGCCCCTCATTCCCCAGGCTGTGCACACAACCAGGGTTATCCTATGTAGATGCAGAATCTGTCACTTTCCCTTGTTGGACTTCATATGATTGGTGATTATCCAGCCTCCATTTGTTGAGGTCTCTCTGCAGGGCCTCCCTGCCCTCAAAGGACTCAACAGCTCCTCTCAGTTTTGTATCATCTGCGAACTTACTCAGTATCCCTTCCAGTCCTGTGTTGCAGTTGTTTGTGAAGATGTTGATGAGCACAAGGCTGAGAGTGGAGCCTTGTGGAACCCCACTGGTGATAAGCCACCAGTCTGCTGTCACCCCATTCACTACATCCCTTTGTGCCAGACTGGTGAGCCAGTTGCTCAATGATTGCATGACGTATTTGTCCACCTCTGTACTGGACATTTTGTCCTGAAGGGAACTGTGAGATGCTGCATCTAAAGGGAGGCTCCTGTTTGCCTTGGGCCAATCCAACATGCTGAAGGTTTTGGTGTCTTCTTTTCCTCCAATTTTTCCCCTCTTCATATCTTTGGATGAAGAACACTTATTTCACCATCAAAGTTCCCCTGGGAAGTCTGGAAGCTACAGAGAAGCCCTACATGCACATTGGCCAGAGCACACAGCTGGGCCAGGTCCAGAGAAGAGCAATATGCTTGATGTGAGGGTGCAGTGACACTCTGACTCCACAGGGTAAACAGATAAAACTGGAAGGCATTAGGGAAAGCCTGCTCTGAGATTCATCAATAAGATCTGAGTAGGTCTGAGTGAAAATCTGCCATGTTACAGAAAAACGGATTTTTGCTGAAGTACCCCTTTATTATTTGCAATGGGTGTGTACCTTCAATAGAAAATGGTGTTTCCTCTAAGTGTATGCTTGAATATGGAAACATTTTCGGTGTAGATACTCTGCCCTGTTCATGTAGTTGTAAGGGACCAGGATGGCTTAGCCTTGCTTGCTCCCCTGTGCAGGGACATGCCCTTTGCTCTGAGTCCTGCAGCAGGGATTGGCCTCCTGTTAGAGGCATCCAAGGTGGGAAGGTGTGTCAGACATACATATGTGTGCACATGAACACCTTGGCACAAACTCTTTTGCAGAGTTGTTGCATTGGAGCCAGAGGAGCCAGCAAGGGACTTCAATGGTGTGAACAAGAGAGTGTGAGTCGTCAGCATGAGGGTGGAACAGGTGGCTTCAGGGCAAGGCCAGGAGAGGGAAAGGCAGAAGCCACTAGGGCAATAGAAACACTTTAGTCTCTATCACTGTCTTCGCCTCCTTCTCCCGTGAGTCCACATCTGTCAGTGCTTCCTGGGAGTTACAGGTCAGTTGATTTTCATTTTCTCCTGTCAGCTAAGCTGTATTCTGGCTCTGCCTAAAGCTGCTGTGATTCACCATTCATTCTCTTGAAAAATGCCCAGTACCTCAGGACTTTCTTACCACGTGAGGCACAGTCTGATGTTACAGAATGCAAGGAGGTAATGTGGTATTAGGCCTGTAAATACTTCAAAATAAAGTATTTTGGATATGAGTCATGGTTTTCTCATAGTTAATTCTTGCTGCAAGATCCCAATTTTCTAGACAATGGGTTCTTCAGAAAAAAGTTTGAAGGAGGGCAGCAAAAAGCCAAAAGTGAACAAAAATATTTCAGCTAAGCTGGCTTAATAAGCACTTGTATGAGGGACAAATTGGGAGGATGTAAACACAAGAGAAGGAGGATTTTGGTTTTTTAATTCTGAGAAGTACTTAAATAAGAATCTCAAATGATAACCCTGGTGAAAGTCCTGGTAAGGTATATAAGGCATGCAGTTGTAGGATAAAACTGAAAAAATAAATAGATTCTGAAGAAGTCTTTCTCCTGGGGTTTTCAAAAAAGAACTGCTTATTTCATAACCTTTGCAAAAACACAAAAACAGATTGTACAGGTTGATAATTATGCTTCAGGTCTATGTTTTTTCTAGGAGTGGTCTGTGGAGAGTACAGGTGGCCCTGGCTGAACAAGTGAGCTCTCGCAGATGATCTGAGCTCTTGCTGGCAGCAGGCTCTGGCTGCTGTACAGCTGTCAGCCAAGTCTATGTGTGCGGCGACTGAGCAGGGCAGACCTGTGCTCTGGCTGTTTCTCTGTGCACCATTGTGTCAGGAGGTCAGTTCTGTCCCGTGTCTGGTGATGAAATGGAGGTATGGTGGGAAATACTATGCAGTCAGCAACATTTAAAACAAATGAAACATTTTTCTTCACATGGATTTTATCTGAGCAAGCTTCTGTAGCTGGCATGCGGAAGTGTTAAACTCATTTTCATGTGTGTGTTTCTAACCAGGTATTGTATATGTCCCTCTTTTATGTTGCTGAAAGCATAGTGCATCTTGCCAGAAGAACTGTTTAGTATGCTTCAGGACTCAGAAACTAATCTCGAAGTCTAGCCTTGAAGGGTATGATCTATTGCAATTAGAAATGTATTGCTTTGCAATTACTATTACCACTTGTTTTTACCTGCAGGCATGGAAATAAATACCTGTTGCCTGTGGATATTTATACCCTCTAAATTCCTGCAAAGAAGCCAGTCCTAATTTCTGCAGCTCTTCTGGGGTAAATGCTTCTGCAGCATTCTGGGGATGCCTTTAAGTAAACCTTGTGTCTGCTGAAAAGTACCATAAACAACCACATCTGGGTTGTAACTATGATCATGCAATTATTGTCATCTGTCTGCAGCAAAAAGTTAGAAAATAAGTGTATTTAGAACACCAATCTGATCTGAAAAGTCTGAAGATTGCTGCAGTTGCCTAGTTTTGGACATATTATGTGATTTCTTCATCTGGAGAATAATGATGCCCAGGCATCTTTTTCATAATTCACTCTTCAGTAATACTGGAGAATAATGTCAGAGTTACTATGTCTGTATAATCTCTTGCTCTTGTGTATGACAACCAACTGTCATCAGTATTGTATTTTTCGATATAGCAGGAGTTAATACTTTGGGTGTCTTTGCTGCTGTGTGTCAGTTTCTCCATGGGCTGGATGGAGTTTTCAGGCTATAGGCTGAAATTTGGAAAGGAAGCTGATGTAGGTTAAAAATATTCCCTGCCCCACCTTGCTCTTTGCATTTTTTTTCAGACTTGGGTAGACTGAATGGCCCAGGTCACCATGTGCTCCCCTACACTGTCAGTGCAATTTAGGGGATGAGGGTGTGTGCGTGGGGCAGAAGGATCATTGGCCCTGAGCCCTTCTGAAGGAACCCGCCATAGATCAGACATCCTCCCTTTCCCACTGGTGGAAGTCTAGAGCAAGTCTATCACAGTTGGCCAAGGCTGGTGTAGCAGAAAGCTGAAATTATCCCATGTCAGAAACTGCAGGATTTGATGGATATTTTCAGACCCACTGTAGATGTTGTTTAACCACCTAAAAGCAGATGGTGGCATTCACTGAGAGCTGTGTGTGAAGTGAAACGACTCTCTCAGATCCTGCCTGGGCTGACTACTGCCAGACAAGACTGGAGACAGTACAGTGGCACTTGTTGGGATTTGTTTATGGGAACAAAATCTGGCATTATTCAGCATGTGTTGGGAGTGCATGCTGGGGATCAAAGTGTCTTGTGAACACTTAGTCTGATTGGAGTTGAAGGAGTTCGCCTCAAAAACAAGACATAAAGGGAGGGGAATTTGCTTTGCTACTTATACTAAGTTAAGGGGGATGGCATCTCCTGGCTATTGCTTGCTAACCAGACACCTTAGGGAAATGAAATTGAGCAATAAGGGATTGCTGTGTGCACCATATACTGTCAGGTTAGTGTGCAGTGCTGCATTGAGGAATGGTGTGATGCAGCTTTTCAGCACAGAAACATTTTGAATGAGGGATTCAATGAATTTCATCACCTCATCTAGTTATTGTCTCTTTAATTTCAAATTTTCAAACAAAACCTTTGACCTAGAGCTAAGAGTGGAGACAAATCTCTATAAAAAAGAAACTAGTAGGATTTTTAAAGTAAAATTTGAAATTCTATCCTTGGCAAACCTATTTCTTGAGTGGGCTGTAGACCTTACTGGAATCCTGTTCAGCTTTTACCCTCTAAGTGTTTAGGATGCTGACTGGTAAAAACGGATAGAAACAGATCCTTCTCAAATTTTGCCTTATAAATCCTACAACTGTAAGAATATATATGTCTTCCTATCAGGTCTTGCAGACATACATATCCCTACATCACAGTGTTCCTTGAATCCTACACAGCAATACAGTTTAGGAGAGTTTTTGTCATTGTTTGAGGGAGTATCATTGTACTATAAGCCGTGCAAACCACAAAGCAGAGTGAAATTTCTTTTGTACAGTAGCAAAAGAGATATCCTGCTGATAGGTGAATGTAGGAGATATAAATACAAGAGCAAGGTTAACACAGGTGTCACACGCACTTTCACCTTTCTCGCTCAGTTAATCAGATCCTGCTGGCTTTTCCAAGGGGGCTGAAATTTTCCATGGGCCATGTCTTGAAGTGACCTGCTGTACCTTTGGTTTCCAGAATCCCCCATGTGTGGGAAGAGAGGGGAAACCCCTGTTAAACTTGAAAGGTGGAAACACAAGGAAAAGGTGTAGTCTTGCTCTGCTCTTCACTGTGTCCCATTTTCCTCTCCTCTTCTGAATGACCCAAAATAGCCTCCTGCCCAGTGCAAGCGGGAGATTGCTGCACATCCTTGAAACCATCCATCCCTCCCACCAGTGCTGTTTACTTGACATACACATACACAATATAGCTATAGGAGCAAGCATAGCTTGCCTTGCAGCATTACTCATCAGCAAAGAGCAAAACCTGCTACGTATCCTCCAATGCTGAAATGGGCTCTGCGGTTTTGTGTAAACAATTCTCAACATTATTGCATCCTCTCACACGTGATTGTTCTGAAGCACTTAAGCAATGTGAAATTATCCTCAATATAGATGCTGCAGGTGAAAAAAGCCTACAGTATGTTTATGATGTGGTTCAAGTTAGTAATTGATTTCTGGACCTACTGTAGCTCTTCAGGGCATATCACAAAGCCAAGCAATGTCCTTGAGAGCTGGCTGTTTTATCTGGATTTCTGAATGAGATGGAAAAAGTGCTTCAAAACCTTTGTATGACCTGATCATCAAGTCTGACTTCTCCCTTTGAGGGTAATTTGTATGTCCCCTGTGAAGAGGTGATTCTGTAATGCTATGAGTTTGGGTTTCTGAAGACAATATAAATAGTCTGGATATCAGGAAGTGTCTTAGCTACTAGGATGTGATGAACTGGGGCATGTTCCCCTGTTTGCCAGAACACTTTTTTTTCCAAAGTTATTTCCCTCTAGGCATGGGAGCTCACTAGAGTAGCAGAGCCACGCATTTTAGAAAAATCGTAGTGTGTTGGCATCACTGCTTGTTCTAGGACTTGGGGGCACATAAAGTTAGCCTGCCAGGTGGTGCTAATAATACCTGGCTCTCCTGCTGGGCTCATTCTGGGGAAATTGCAAACTATTTCTCATTAACAGGAGAATGATTATTGTCCGCAGCTTTTTGGTGTAGAATTGGAGCTGCAAGGTATGAATTAGCATACCAAAGTCTCTCTGAAAAAAGAAATTTGGACTGTAGGCCAGACAGCTTTCTAGGTCTTGGGTAAAACTCTGTTCCTTCTTATTTGGGGATCTGACTACAGCACTGAGGTTTTGGTAGATGGACACTGAGATTTGTCCTGTGCTCCAAGGGCCAGAAGAACAATACCCAAGACTGGTACAATGTCAGATTTGTTTGCTGTTCTCATTTGGGATGAAAATCCCAATCGTATTTCTGTTTCTTCCAACTTGGAAAGGCTTCTTCCAGTAGAAGCAATTTCCCAGGACACATAACTTGTTTAATTTCTGGCCTAGTTGGGAGATTGCCAAGGGGTGCTTCCTCCACCCAGTCCTGAATGCTGTGTGTGGATGAGGCTTCATGGACAGCAAATACTGGCAGGAATTAAGAAACATGGACAGTCACTGACTGCAGTGTACTGCTTTTCTTGTCTGTGCTTCAACAGCTTCAATTGCAGAAGGGGATAAAACTATTCCGATCCACTTCTGTAAAATGTTTTGTGATCCTTAGCTGCTTTTTGTGTTTTATTTCTTCTGCTGTTCCTAATTCTCTGAGAATAAATTATGAGAGGGTAAAAAAAGAGCAAATATTCACAGCTTTATTTTCCTTGAGCTCATAAGGATATATACATTTTCAGTGGACATATGGATTCCATCCTTTTGATCAGAATGTAGAAAAACAGTTCTTTCAATGGGATTGCTAGGAAACTGCCTCTTCAATGGGTTTGCTAGGAAACTGTCCTCAGTTACAGGCTTTGTAGTGAAACACTGGTTTAATGTTTTTGTAGTCTGGAGAACACATACTATGATGAGAGATGCTGAAAAAGAGGAATTGTGTATAATATAAATATATTTTTTTTTAAAAATCAGCTTCTTAAAATTATGTACAAAGAAAATTTAAACCGGTTTGTTGTAGTTTTTGGGTGTTCATTAGTTATTTTTCTCACCAGCTTTTACGTATTTTTAAATGTTAGTTTTATCTACCTATTTTCCTTGCTCCTTGTATTAAAAGTGGAGAGAAAAAAAGGAATAGAGAAGTCCCAAAACTGGAAAAGTGAAAAATTGTTTTACTTGACAACCCCAAAAAATTATAAAATGAAAAATGTATAAGAAATAATTTATTTCTGGGGAGACAGTAATTTTTCACATTCTAAAGTTTCAGATAAAACTTAGACTTGCCCTAACGATGTCTAAAGCACTGAAACCCATGCCCCCAAGTCACAGCACAGGCATACCCACAGCCTTGCAGTATGATTTCTGCAGGGTAATTAGCATTCTGCATAACAGAAGCTAGAGCAGTGAGGCCAGGTTTCAAAGTGAGAAGCAACGAAGGTTCCCTGAAATCAAAATTGTGTGTATGGGTTAGATATAACCAGCCTGGAAAGCTGCATGGTTCAGTTTTCTTTTAACCCTTTGTTGATTAAGGTATTTAGCTCATTGCAGAGGTAAAGTGACCATTTCTGAATAGAATGTGAGTCATACCCACATTTCCCGTTTCCACTGGTTTCAAAACAGATCCTGTGTTGGCTCTGCCACTAGTGGTCAGGTTCATAAATGAACAATGTTCTATTCTGTGTGTGCATTTCTATCTGTATTTTTCTGTATTTATTTTAGGAGGCTGTGGGGTTCTTCCTTCTTTTAGCTCTTCAGAAATACATATATATTTTTAGATGGGCTGCTTTTGCTACAAAGCAAAGGCTTGTTCCCAATATCTCTCTGCTGCTGTAACATTCTCATGGGAGAAGGTTTTTGGGACTTGGTATCACCATTACAAAAGATGGATGTTTTAATGTTTAATCCGTTAATGTGCTCTTCTGGCAAGACATGTTCCATTTCTGATTCCACCCCAGATTTCATGAGTAAACACTTAGGTCTATACTCCTATGCTTCTTCTGAAGCAGCTAACACCTGTAAAGGTCTGACTTAATCTCTCAGCTCCTTTAAGCTTAAGCAGTATGTAAGCACATCAAGAATTTTTTATTAAAATGCATCAAGGTCCTCAGATAATGCTCTACTGGAGAGTCAGAGAAGCTGAAATTTGTCCTCCTGAGAGCTGATGTCTGGATGCAGATTTGTGCAAGCATTTTTTGTCTTTCTCAATGCTTCCAGATGGTGAGGCGGTGTGGAGTGCAGTTGGGAAAAGGGGATAGTTTTCTGATGTCATATTTGTTGTGCATTCTCCTGGCCACTTTCTAACTGGTCAGCAGTTGTAGTTTGGACTGCAAAAGCTTAAAGCAAGTAGAGAAACTCCACCAATAATCAGTGTGCTTTCAAGAGACATAGTCTTAGAAGAAGCAATGATGGGGGAGGGGTGTGTGGCAAGTTACAAATGAGCATCAGTGACTCCTTTAGAGTTGCACAAAATTAACAGAAATGAGATCTCTAGTTACTGAAGAGAATCTTCTCTACTGAGATAGCTATTAAAATAAAACAATCAGAGATTATGGCACATGAGAGTCTTTTTAATTGTTAATTTGCCCACTTCAAAATGACCGTACAGTGAAATCTCTGTCTTTTTAAATAACATTGTTTTCCTTAAAATAGGTTTCCGTTTTCATCGTTATCTTTCTGAGAGCACTGTGGTGATATTGTTGGGAATTATCTATCCCACACTGAGGAGAGCCTATCTGAGGCTAACACAGTCCTTGCAAAGTGCAAGGTAATTAACCATTCTCCTCCCCCTATTTATCTTGATTTTTGCTTCCATCTAGTTGTTTTTCACGCTTGTAAAGCATAATTTGCATAAAGTTTTAGCACTTTCTTCCTACACAACCCCTTGCTCTCTGGTCTTTCTCTCCACATCACTGCAATGAGCTGAGCACGAATTATCCTGGAGTAAGGGTGGGTGAACTGTTCTGCCTGTGCCCAGCAGCACTGAAGACAATGGAGCACAGCATCCACAACTGACACAATTGTCACTTACAGAGACATTTTGTATGCTAATGAACTTCTGATGGCAAGACCAGACTTTTTTGCTTCTGGCAATACCTATCTCTGATGGGAACCTAATTTCCACCCACAAGGACCTTCAGTGTAAAGGAGTGAGCAAAGAATGATGCTGAGCAGTGATGTGTCTTTTCTCTTGGCTTCTCTTCTATGTTTTGCCCATAGCCAAGTAAATAGAGTCTCTAGACCAAAGCACTTGGCACCTGGTGTTTCCTTTCAAGTGCTTCTATAAGCCAAGCTCCTTTCACTACTGAATTCCGCAAATGAACTTCTCTTTAAAGCAGTCACTGCTTCCTTTGTAATTAAGCCACAAGGCATATCAGCATAGCCAGGAAACATTGACCCAAAAGCTAAGTGGTGATGGTCAAAACTGAGAAGCTGCCATGACATGGCAATGTTTGAAATGAGTAAGAAGGGGCTTTGTTGTATTTATTTTTGCTGTTTTGGGCAATATAAAACAAAGCAAACACGGAGGTACAGTGAGATTCAGGTACCTGTATTTACACACTCTGTATCACATGCAAATCACGACTCTGCTGAGTTGCTTAGTGGAAGGTTGAACACTCAGAGCAATTGTTTCTAGCCTGCTCTTAGTTCAAAGTCTATGGCTTTCATTTTGGATGCAAAGAAGGGCTGATGAGAGCCACAGTTTGTTTTTCCCAACTAGGTCAGCTGGTCTAATTAGAGACTCTGTGTCACCCTCCACTTCTTACTTCCCCAGGCTACTCAACTGTTTGAATAGATAATCCCAATTCCTAATAATTACAGCTACAATATTATATATTTTGCAGAGATAATTCTTTCAACTGAAAATTTAGGGCTGCCAGTTACATCCCCTTGTATTAGCCCCATATCACTAGGCATTGCCTGGCTTTTCTTTCCTTACCTTCCTTGTGCCATGCACAGCTTTTCCCAGGACTGCCAAGGCACTGGTCTGCAGAGGTGTCATTCAACACCAAACCAGATGGGGTGGTGGAACCACTGTGGAGATTCATGCATTTTTGTTTCAAAACAGGTTATGGCAGTTTGACTGGTGGCTCTGCATCAGCAGGTGCAAGTTAATCTGATATTAGCCAGGTTTCAACTGATTTAATAATGTTCACACCCAAAGTTGGTTTAATTAACTTGGATTTACACCAGGCGTAAGAGGGGACATGTCGGTTTGGTTATTAATCAAAGGAGTAGGTGCCAGCAGATCTATCTCTCCTCCCTTTCAAGCTCTCCAATAGATTAATGATGTGACCTTGGGCAGATCTCCAGGCATGTTTTTGCCTTGCTCTCCTTGGCCTGGATATAATCAATTTCTCAGAATAGATGCAATACTGAACTCACAGGTGTCTGTGAAACTTAATTCCCTGTGTGCGGAAAGGGTCTTGGCAGCTGTCAGGGAGTGCACTCCGTGGGGAAGGGGCAGGGCTTACTTGCTGCCTGGTCCATCCTCTTGCAGAGCAATCTCTGCCAGGAGTCATAGGTGCTGCCATCCGTCACAGCAGTGGCACCTGGCTCTAATCCTGAACTGAAAGTGCGTGGAAGTGCGTTGGAGATGGTTGGCATGGTCCTAACCAAGAGTTTGCTCTCTGTTTTGCAATATAGATGGGAATGCCGTCCGATGGGTCATTTTTATTTTTATTTGGGCCAAGGCAAAATGGTCCTCTTTGGGAAACCAACTTTTTTCCTGTTTTGCCTCTCTGTGTGGAACAGCTGTAGCAATATGTCTGGCACTTGCAGGGAGCAAAGGGCAGTGAAATCATTGCTCTGCTAAACTACAGCAAATGCTGCTCTTGGTCAGCATGGGTAAGGCTGCTCCTGTGCTCCTGCTCTGGACACTGCTGGGCACAGCTGCCTGCCTGCCAAGGACCAGAGTACTTCCTGCTCAGGGCCTGATTCCACACCCTTCTCCATGTGAGATATGTAGTCCTGTTGACTTCTTGGCCAACACCATTTGGCCATCTGCTGCTGTTGTTACCTGATCAAGCCTTTCTGCATCTTCTTTTGCCAGTCAGTCTGGCATGTATAAAAGTCCTCCACAGCGATCTGTTAATTTTGTCCTGATGTGGCTTTACTGGGTACTCCCTTTTCACATTTCCATTTCTCCTTATTGTTATTCTGGTTTGTGCTCTTCAGTTTGTTTTTCTCAGACAAACTGTGGTTTCAGAAGTAAGGGAAGGGACTCACAGGCTCACAGTAATTACTGTGGTTTTGTTAGGGTCCTATTTTGGTGCACACAGGTACTGGGTCATGAATCTCTCTTTGCAACTTCAAAAGGAGTCTAGGGAGAAGAATTGCAGTGCCTTTTATTTTTTTCCCATCAGAACTGATAGTGATAAGGGATTTGCATTTCTTAATTGTCCATGCTGGTCCAGCATGAGCTTCTTGATCAGAACTCCTCAATAAATTAGATACTCCAGCCTCATGCAGCGGCCCTCCAAAAGAGCGGGAAGTGAGAAAACTGAATATGACTTTCTGCTCAGAGCCCACTTATAGGCTTATTTAATAGATGGAGTTTGCACACAATTAACTAATTATGAGCAGAGTTAGTGCTTGCGGTGAAGAGCAGGCCTTCGAAAATAAGTGCTCGGCTTCATTTGAAGGGCAAACACTTGACACTCAATGTGAACTTAAGCAGGAACTGACTTTCAAAGAGAAAATTGTCTGTCAGATTTAAGTCTACACACATATTCGCTTCAATATTTGGGATTCTAAGCTCTTTGAAGGTAGTCTGTTCACTTCCCCACAAAGCACTTTTTTGTTCACCTTCACAGCAATTTTCTCTCTTCCCTCTCCCCCTCACCCACAATCCCCTTAATGTTACAAAAGAATTCGCTTCTGGGATGAGATTCTGCTTGCTGAGTTTCAGCCCCAAATTATATTTTAGAGATGACTTTGAAATTCCCTGTAAGTGTGCTCTCATTATTGGATATCTTTGATACAACTTTAAATACAACTGTGCAGACATTGCTGCCATTAGTGCTAGGAAAATATAAAGCCTACACAGAGAAAGCAATAGTCAGAGCCAAAAAGCCCCTGTGATAGATAAAAGTAGGGGTATGTTTCAGATACGGGACCCCAGCTTCATAAACATTGTGAAAGTCTCTGAATTAGTCACTTCACACAATACTCTTAAGGGAGTTTTAATCAGACCCTGTTGTGTAGGGGCTCATCCTGACTGGATTTAGCCTGGAGAAATCACCCTACTCAAAGTGCTCTTTTTTTCCCCTTTTTTTTTTTTTTTTTGACACTCCTCTCTCCTGGAGATCAGTATAGCAAAAGAAGAGAAGATGTAAAGCAAGAGCAGGCCAATCAAAGCAGTATTGTGTTCAATATGAAACACTCTTGAAGCAGGTTCACTATAAGCTACTGCAAACCACACACTTTTTCAGCAGACTGGAGGACCAGTTCCCAGCTGGAGGGAAACACTGGTCATGTAAAGAGAATGTGGACATCACAACTAAGAGTAGAAACTCCCTGTCACTCATGTCTTTTCCAACAAGCCAAAACCTTTTTGTGTTTTTCAGACTGCTCAAACTCCTCTTCCCAGGGGTCAAAGAAAACAGGCTAAACTCAGAGGGGGAATTTACTGCCCCAAGACCGATATCAGGATAGGCAGTGACTCATCATCCCTCACCTTTGCAGATGGCAGCCCTGTGTATTTGGAAGTGTGCACAAATTTCCTACACAGCCAGGGCAGAAGGGTGCAGCAGAAACCAGCCCATGCCTGCATGAGCTGTGCCACAACTCGTGACAAACTCTGCTTTGCCTGGGACCGTGGGGGCTCCCTGGGACAGGCTGCCAATGCAGTAGATGAGCAGTATCACAAGACCAAGCAGCATTACCACCACAGCTTTTGTTTGTCATCACAGTATTCCTCCAGAATGGAAATGGGAGGTTTGTGGGTTTACCTTTTTTTGCATATTATAGAACATTTCATGTACTATGTATCAATGTGTACCACAGCCCTCACCATTTCAAAGTATCCTCATATAAGAGGTGCTTTGAGATCATGCTCTCAGCATGGAGAAGAAGTAGCAAACTTTGAAAGGTTTCTTATAGGGTTTTATGAATAGGGAATTATGAGTGGCAAATTGTTCCAGGAGACTTGAAGCTTCTGAGGTGTGCATGTGCAAAAAAGACCTGTCAAAAAATCAGAGTTCCTTTACACGAAACTCCTCTTGGCTGATTTGCTCTATCAACAGGATATGTTGTACTGATCCTCAAGGAGCAGGAGGAGCTAAGTGTTTCTGAAATCCTCCTGCTGTGTCATTTTGAAAAGTGGTATTCATGTAATGTGTACCCTGGATCTCTTATCGTCAAGCCATTGTTCTGAATATTTCTGAAATTCTCATGCTGTGTTGTTTTGAGAATAGGTATTCAAGTACCACAGATTGCTTAGTGCTGAGCCATTTCTTGCCTGTGTCAGAGATGACAGAAAGAAGCAGATAACAATATGGCTGGCACTGGTGGAGAAAATGCTATTAAAACTCATCAGAGGCAGGATCCAGGGTTCCTTACTGAGATATTATTTGATCAATTGGGATGCACATGGATTAACAGGGAGATGATCCTGTCTTAACCAGCTGATATAATTTTTATTTTGAGGCAAGAGTGCAAAGGACTGCCAAGAGGCAGCTGGAGATATAATTAATGCAGGCTTCATTATGCTTTTGCAACAGCAACAAATGCAAAAAGGCTAATGTGTGAGGTCAGCAGCATGGCACAGGGGTGATGTGCTTGAATGGATTAAGGGATGGCCTCAATATAGACAGCAGAGAGATCTTACTGCTTTGGTGTGACCTGAATGGAGGAGCAGAGAATTACATGGACAAGAGCTGGACTAGATTTGTTACTCTTATTCATACTATTTATCTGAAGCCTAAGGAAGACGAAAATATTGTAAAGCAAAAATATTTGCAGATCGTGCAGAAATGGGGAGTGCTGCCACTACAAAGAAGCTACATGTGTGATTGGGAAGATGAATGACCTAGATAAAACTAAAGTAATGAGGAGCTGGACAGAATAGAGGACCAGACTCTAAAATATCATACTATGCAGAAATGCAGTTCAGGAAAATTTAGTTCATGGCTAGCAGAAGAAATTTGAAAGATTAAAACTGGTGCATAAGTGTGTAGAAATTTATAGAGATCTTTGCAAATATTACATAGTGGGTTTAAGTTTCTAGAAATTACCCCCCTTTAGTACTGCACAGACGATACCTGTACTATCACCCTAAGTTCTGATCAACTGAGACAAAAGAATTATTATAGTGATAGACAAAGATATAGCAAGAACAAGGAGAATAATGCAGGAATGGGGGCAAACTAGTTGTCCCAAATATACCAAAGGAATTAGGGCTGTACTTTGTTGAAAGAGAAGACTGAGAGGTGAGATCATTTTGCTCCATAAAGATCTTGAGGGAATAGGAAGAATGGTTGATGCAAGACAGTGTGAATCTGTGTCAAATGCAAGAAGCAGAGGGCACAAATTAAAGTTTTGCATTATGTGGAGGGAGGTCCCGCAAGGAATTTAATTTAGAATTCCTTTATGCAGGGAGCAGATAATATACAAGATGCTGAAAAGTGCACTCTGCTACACAAAAAGCCCAATGGGAACACAAATTTTTACTGCTATGTTCCCCAAAGCCGCATCTTTGTCTGAAGAGTGCTTTAAAGACAGCACCATTCTTCTACAGAATACAGGAGAGGGCTATAAGAAAAAATAACCTATCTCATCCTCGTGAGAATACTCAAAGTGTTTCTCCTGGCTTATTGGTAGCATTTTCGGAGAGACTGGGTGTCTGAACCCTTTCAAAAATTTTGGCTGTGAAGGAATTGCTGCCTGGAAGAGTCAGTGAAGTGGCTTTGAAATTACACAGGACTGGAACTGAAATTATGAGAGCCCTTTGGGATGTAGGACTGAGAAGACTGAATTTCTGCTTTGACTTAGTTTTTGCATGTTTGAAAGGATTAATAATACTGCAGCAGAAGAGATAAAAAGCACATTACAAAGTCTGTAAGACACAAATGAAAAGTGGCATTATTTGAATGACCCAAAAAAAAATTGCTCGGACGATACATAAGAAAGGGATTTATTTGGGATAGACCTGATTTTGCAGTGGATGCAGGTGAATTTACCTGTTCCTCTGGCATGTAGGTAAAGGGTGGATGAAAATCTGAAGTTTAATAACAGGAAAATCCTGAATTCCCCCATCAGCCCTTTTCCTTCCCCTCTTTCTCCTACTGGTTAAGTGAAAGAAATCTGCAGTGGCTTACTGAAAATAAACAAATCCATAAGGTTTTACTCCACTAAATTGTGTCAAGATTTTTTTTAATGAAAAGCAAACACTTATAAAATATTTGAAAAAAAAGTTCTGACTCAAAGAAATGTGTTTGGCTTCTTTTCTGCCCCTTTTCATTAGGGGATCTGTGGGCTTCCAGCATTTGAAGGACTCCTTGACCTGTCAGTGACATCTGCTAACATATTACATCTCGGCCTTGCACACAAACTGCTTGCAAGACAGTCTGAATCCAAACCTCTGAAGCAGAGCAGCAGCTGGAAATGAGTCTTTCATACAAAATAGAAAAGAACTAACCCTATTACTGTACATCCAAAAAATGTAGGCTGTAACCCTTTGATGCCTGCAACTTGGTTTTTCCTTTCTTCCCTCAGTGCATGCACTGTCGAGCATCACTTGCTGACACCAAGAGAATTGAATGCACAGAGAAAGACAAGCAGGAAGGCACCTGATCCAGTCATTTACAGCACAGAGTATATGCTGCTGTACAGTGAATTATTTTTACATAGGTAATTAATAATGGAGAAACAATGTAGTGACAGTGTAAGTCCCAGGGGAGAAAATTGTCAGCCTATTTATTAATTTATTCTTTGCTAACTAAATTGATGGGATAGTCTGATGCCTTTCTGGATTCCACACGGATGATGAAACTGCAAACAAGTTTCATTTAAATAACAGGCAAATCTTCCAATTAGTCAAAGCCTAATTCTTATGCCTTGAAATGATGAACTGCATGTACTGTAACCTCTGTCAGTTTGAAGGGGAAAAAGCTGTCGACCAAAAACCCGAGACATTGATCTGAACATTTTAGGCACCAATTCAAATGCGTTAATCTAATGTGATTTGCCAAGATTCTGTAACTGTCTTCTGGATTCCTAGGTTCATGTTAAATGGGATATCATTAATTCTTTCATATAAACTCATCTTTTAGCTATTGGAGAGTTTAGTGCAACTAAAGCGCGATCCTCAAGAGTATGTGGAGGATAGCACTGGACTCTGCTCTCTAATGCATGGCCATGCCCACTTTTCTGTGTGGTTTATGCTTCCAGAAATTGCACCTTGTACAGCAGCTGAAACCCCAGCTTCAGTAGGGGAAGGACTTAGATAGGGACAAAGTGTTACTAATCTAAAAACAGATTAATGTCCAAAGATGACAAACACAAAACAAATATCCCATGGCCATTTCTGTTGTGAGACAGGCATTTCTGCAGGAAAAAAGTGAGCTTCCAAAATGTGCTTTTTAAGTAAAAATATTGCTTTTTTTTTCTTTTTCTGGCTTAACCTTTCTCTCAGATTTTGTCTATTTTTGCATGTTTATTTTCTCATCTTTGTAAGTTAAGGAACACCTCTACCTCAATATTCTTGCATTTTTAAAACGCAAGCTTCTGGCTGGCACACGTGTGGGGCAAAACCTCCCAGAGCACAGTGAGTAAAGAAGGATTTTTGCTATAACTGGCTACAGTTGAATCATGATAGATCATGCTATTTCACTGAATTTATCTTCTGAATATTAGATTTAAGAAGCTGTGTCATGTTGAAATATTGAAATACCTCCGATGTAATCCACTGTAACCCATTGTTAGGAGTTTTGAGGGGGAGAGGGCAGTGAGAGAAAGGGCTGGCTGGTGTTAGATAACCAATAATCTGCACAAACTCTTGGAGCTGGCAGCAGAGCTGCAGTCTCAACACTAGTTTCAACCTGGGAGCAATTGACACTCCCTGTACCAGCTATTTGGCTGGAACTTAAATATGTCACTTGGCACTGAGAGTTGATGAAAGCCCTGTTATTTTCCAGGCTGAGAGCTAAAAGAGACTGTAGCCTTCCTAAACCATCGCACAGTGCTTATAAGGAAATGTTGGTTTATCTGAAGTAATTTAATCAGCCTGATCATTAGATGAATTTGCTACTTCCACACTTTATTCTAATTGTGTTTGCTCATATGCATATTACACTTTTGCCCAGTTATTTAGTCCTAATTAATAAATTGGAAACAAGCATGCTGCGAATGCTTCCCAAAGAGGATCTTCCTGAAATGGAGGAGTCTGCAGGGAAAACACGCAGGACAGCAAGACTGGAAGGTGTTCTCCAGAGCCATCCTTGCAGACCACTGAAATCTGGGGCTGGAGCTGGAAAATCCAGCATTCACTGAAGACCTGGCATCTAAAGCTAATACATTTCCTCTCCTAAGTCTGTGTGCTGTGTCTATGTACTGCTTAAGTTCTGTGCTATTTGTTGGGAGATTGTTGATGTTTGGGACATAAACGCTGTTGAGAACAGTAAAACACTTATTGTTAAACCAAAGGAATATGTTAACATGTACCCCTTTACTGTACTTATCTCAGGGTCCTTTTCTTTCCATGTTCCCATTACAGTGCTCTTTGTGGCTGCACTGTCCATCACATCCCACTTCACTTCCAAGACGGTGGATAAAGCAAGCCCTTCCTGCAGTGCAACACTAGAGCTCATGGTATAAAACTTTCACTGTGACAGCTGCAAACTCAATGCTTTTTTAAGAGGAAAAAGTGTTTTTTATACACAAGGTCTTTTAGGCTGAAGTAAATAATAATCTTACTTTTGTTCTATTCAAGGACCTTTTATATGTGCTCATCTTTTGTCATCTTCCTGAGCACGAAGATATCCTGTGACTGAGAGACAGAATGAGTGTTGTCATCTCTCTCTTCTGCCAAGCCAGTAGCATTTTATGTGCCATGTATTGAAGTAAGACTGATGCTTGGCACAGCTTTGCAGTGCAGTGATCTTGTGTAGCGCTGTCAGGAGTAAGGTGACGACTCTGAAGGAAGCCAGACTGGAGCTTAAATGAACCACAGTATTTATGCAGGAACACATTACTAAATATGACCAAGAAAATGTATCTTCAAAGTTTTAGAGAGTATGTACTTCTCCCCCACTTCTTTTTTATTGGGATGAAGTCAAAATCTTTTGTAACAAAATCTGGATGCTACACACAGATTGCAAAGGGTTACAGTCTTTGGCAATAGCATCTGGTCTTTGAGGTGCTCTTATACAAATCACTTGAGAAAGATGTATCCTTTCTCTTTGGGGTGAGCCACCTGCAGCATATAAAGAGTGGGACGCCTGCTCAGACAAACGGCCTCAGACTCACTGGCTGGTAGGAGAGGCCAGGTCAGAGTTAGGGTAGTGGTGTGCTCTTGTTGTTAACACTGCTGGATTATGAGTGTGCTCCCAGCCCTCTGTAGGCCTGTGTTACCTACTCCTCTGAAGTTATGCCCAAGTGATGTTTGGGGGGTGGAACTGGTGAGCATCTGCATTCACAGGCATACAGATGAGGCTGTGTGAAACCCAGGGAGGTAGGACACGGGGAGAGGGACCAGTGGGGACCAATCATGCTGGGCTACTTCTCCTGCCCACTCAGGACTGTAGAAGTGCCAGGGAAGCACCCAACAAGTCATGGTGTTGGCTGTGCTTCCCTGCATCTCATACTGGGTCTCAGCCTCTTTTGCATTCTGAACAGGTCCTTAGTCACTGGAGAAGGGCTGGAGCTGCCTCATCTTGTGTACAGACATGAATTCCCTAGTACTGGGCTGGTGGGTCTTCTGAGCAGGAAGCTTTGGTCTCCTATTACCTTCCTTTGCTTTGTGCTACTTGGAATGGGGACATTTGTTCCCATTAAACATTTTAATGTTGAATTTGTGGAAAAACTCCTACTAAAAAATCTGATGAAGTTTCAGTCTTTTTTATTCTACAAGCCTTCTCTGTTTTAGCAGATGCTGTTTTTTTTAAATGCCTCTGGGAACATTGTATTTTGAGCTTTTTTTACTTGGAGAAAAATATGACTGTGATGGGGAATTGTGTCCATCAGAGAGGAAGAGGTTATGTGGAAGCTGAAGCAATAAAGTTCTCAGAGAAGAACATGAAAAGAAAGACAACATGTAATTCAAGAAGTCTGAAAATGAAAGGGAAGAAAGTTCATGAAAAACTGTGTATGCATTCAAAATAGTTGAACTAAAATATACTTTGCATTACAGCATGAATTGTGCACCAGCCTCTCTGGATTTTAGTAACCTTAGAGCCTAAGGAGTTAATTTTTTTTCTGCCTTGTTTACTGTTTTTCTACCCCACTGTGAGTTATTTTTTTAGTGTCAGATCTACATTGACACTTATATCAAAAAGCCTGTGATTTAACTTGATAGATCAGCTACTGTGAGGGGGTAGGGGTGGGTAACTGACCCTACTATTGAGATATATGATGCTTATTTAGAGAAATGACATATATTCTTGATGAGATATACAGACGCAAACTGCAAACTTCTGATTCAAGGTTACTTACAAAAAAGTAGAAAAATAAGCTGTTTTTTTTTTTTAAGAAAGAAAATAGAGAGTTTTCAACATTATAAATACTATACACTGAGGATGACTCAGGGAACAGATGACCTGTGATACCACTTGACACTTACATGGGAACGATTCAGCGGGGTAATGGTTTTAGCTAGGTGGTGGTGGAATTTGAAGTTCTTGTTTATGTCTACACAAGCACAACTTCAGTTCATACTCACAGAGAATGCCACTCCTGAGATCAGGAGATTCTCCATTGTTTAATGTAATATTTCAAAAGGTGATTTGTGGGAAATAATGCTCTCCTGATGTGTTTTCCTGATTCTAACTATTTGAAAGAGAGTCAAGAAAGAGATCCATAAGGTTCAATAATGACTTTGGTGAAAAGTCAATGCTCCTTAAGACACGCCTGAAGACAGAGGAACATTATTCAGTGTGGCTGGATGGGAAATGTACATTATCTCTTTCAAGGGAAAATGCTGATTTTGCTGTAAGAATTTCAGAAAATGAGCAGTTTCATGAAAGTGAATTATTTGCTAATAAATCCCAAGTACAATAAGAAATATCTACTTTACTATGAACAAAATTATAAACATTGATTTTTTCAGTCAGAAAAAAACATTTTATTTTGTGTGGTAATGATAAACTAGGTCAAATGAAATGTTTCAGTTGAACACAACTCAAGTTTTGGTTTTTTCTTTTTTCAGAAAAATCCTTGCCACTGAAACTATTCTCTGATTCTATGAGATTTTATTTTTGAGGCTCCAAAAACAATTTCAAGTCTTTATGGATATGAAAATTATTTGCTGCCTAGCCCTTCATTCTAACAACCTCTTGATATCTCTCTCAGAAAGTTTACAAATAGGTAAATTTCTCTGCATTTCTTTGTGACAGAGAGAAGTTTGGTAACCTTACTAGAGATTTATAATTTGTTGATTTTTTTCCCCACACAGGCTCCCTTGTGAAGAACTGTGGCAAGATGCTTAACTTACAGTTTTCAATAGCAAAAAATAATAAAAATATCCCACAAATGCTGGAAATATACATCAAAACTCTGCATGGTGGCTGAAAGAGTTTAAAAATCTGTGGCTCAATCTGTTTTCCATTTGTGATAATTGTGTATATTATTTTTTCTTTTTGTCTATTTATGACTATTTTTAAACGGCTTACATAAGAGGTCTTCTTTACATCCCTTGCCTTTTACTAGAACAAAGACTCCTGACCATCAGAAAATGGATTATATTTGGAGGAGTTCTTAATTAACTGAAAATTGAAAACTAGGCCTTTAATCCTTAACATTGTGTGAAAATTCTTCACATTATTCTTTATTGTCTTAGTGTCACTGGAAATTAAGATAGGAGAATCTTTCATGAAAAGCATCAAAAACAGCCACAGCAGAAGAAAGCAAATTTAAGAAAAGATGCTTGAGTACCAGAAAACTGGAGTGATGAGTGATCTTCATCAAGCTGTGGATTTTGGGTGAGACTACCATGTAAATCAGGCATGAAGACTTTTTTTTTTTTTTCTGAAAGAACAGACTGTAACAGCAGCATTTTTCGGTCTGCAGTTTGTCTGCACATTTATCCAAGCTATGTGGAGATATTTTGGCTTGTCTGGTAGAAGTTGAATGGACTTCCCCTGGTTGACCACCATCTCAAAAACTTGAAGAAAGCTCCTCAGGGAGTAGCAACCTAAAGAAACTTCTAGATATAACACATAATTTGTGGAGGGACACTTTTTTATATTTTGTTTTGTTTTTTCCTCCCTTGCCATTAGGATGGCACATCCAACTGTATTATTTAGCTAGAAACAGTTGATTTCCAGCAAGGAATCACATGGTAATACTTTATTAGTGAATTATGCAGCCATCACACCAGGCCATTGGAGGGAGTAACTCTGACTGCACTGTAGTTTTCCAATAGGATTAAATGAAACAAGGGGACTTAGAACAGGTTGATGCAGCCTCCTCTAAAATTACTCAGGCCATTTGCAAGTTCTCTGCAGCTTCATTTGCAGTCCTACAACTACCTATGGTTATTCATTAATCAGATACTTATAAATATGCAAGGAATTGTGAAGGGAGCTTCAATCTGTAAGCAACCCACCTGCAAGAACCTGCAATTGGGGCCTCTGTATTTCTAAAGGTGTCAGACCTGCTGAGTGCGTGCATCCCGCTGGATGTGCATTAGAGTTACAAGATGACTGCAGACCCTAGGCAAATATAAAATAATCTTGAAATATATCCAGAAAAAACAGAGCATATCTGGGAAAACTCATTTATCCAAAGTGGCCCTATGATGCTTTACATTGGGAATTACAGGCAAAACTAGTAGTATTGTACTAGAATGTTGAACCCTGCCATTTCATGCAACGAGACAAAGAGGACTGGCGAATCAGACAAGTGAATCACTCTTGTTATGTGTGAATTCAAATTGGTTTTGTTAGCCACTGGGTTAACAGGAAAGCACATGGCAATTTCCAGGAGAGTGACAGTCCTACACATAGACAGTGAGAACAAAGAAATGCCTTGGATTCTTTCTGGTTTGAATTTGGTATTTGTAAAAATTAAAATAGTCCTTCAAAGCTTGGCAGTAGATTTTAGTGTTCATTTTATCCCCAAACTGCTGTTAATTCTGACTATTTAGTAGACATGTGTTAATATCAATGTAATGCTTCTGAACTTCCTTTGGATGTCCCTATTTTAGGCAATCCTGAACAAGTTGTATCACGGTTTTGATATTTAAGTCCTCTTCCTGATTCTTCAGCAGAATAGAAATTGGGCTTGTGATTTCTTCCGCAGCACTTCTGCAACACAGATTTTATTACAAATGATGCCACTTTAGACAGGATAGACACAAGCAAACTGTAAACTCAGAATTGCCCATTGTAATCAAATTGGCTATTTTCCAAACAATTCAGAGTCTCTCTCCCAGTGTGACCTTTCAGAGCCCTGCACTCAGCAAAAGAGGGGTATATTACCTTTCATGCACTAGTGTTCATTTTCAGGAGAAAGGCAGGATTATTGTTCAAATTCTGTACAATTACACCTGAGCACCTCATTGTTTTTGGGGGGCTGGGGAGGCACACACAAAAGAGTCGGGTTGGCATTTGGTAAAGAGATGTGTCTGGCCTTACACACAGGAGCGCAGACACAGAAACCACTAAAAGCACACTCTGCAATAAATATGTGACAAACTGAATGCCTAGCAAGAGAATGGATACTGCCCTATTTGTCTGGTTATTCTCGTCAAGCTGTGCTGATGCTTTCCAGAGGTGTAATTGGACATAATGCATATGTTGAGCAGGCAGTGGGGGCAGATGGGACAAAGAGGATAAAAGAGCAAATGAGATCTGGAGTTAGGGATCCTTTCAGTTGGGCCATTTGGGCTCTAGACTGTTTCCCACTTTCCTGTTTTCTCCCCCAGCATTATAGCTGTTCTTAGAAATCTTTGGGTTTATACAAATACTTTAGGAAAAATCCAAACAGTGATAGATTGCCCAGCAGAAAATTATTTACATGAAAATGCCTGCCTAAGCATAATTCTTCCTGAGATGACATCTGCTTTGAAAATACAACACAATTTCATCTCAGATGTAAAAGTAACACCCTCACCCTTTTTTTTTTTCCTGACACCAGGAGATGCATAACTTGCTGACAGTATGTGGTTGATAGCTGTATCAGTCAGTCTTAAATAGTCTATAAATCCAAGTTCAGTGTAAAATATCATTGATTTATGTAATGGGGAATTTTTAACAATACAGTTTTGTGTATCTATGTTTGTTTTTCCCTTTTCAGAACCATCTTCCCTGTGAATCTGGAAGCAGTCTCTGATTGTACGGAGCCTCTATGTATTCCATCCTCGTGCTTCCCTGGAGTATAAGTTATGATATATCAGCATTGTCTTTGAGGTCTACCAAATCTGTGGGTATGCAATACGCTGAAGTGTGGAGATGGAATGAAGTTGAAAGGATTCATGAATAAAATGTAAGTGGATGATACTTCAAACTAACGCACAAATACTGCATTGCCTAAATTGAAAGAAATAGCTCCTTTTGCTCAAATAGGAGCAGTAGCAGTAACAAAAAGCCAGGATTATTGTGGCCTTTGGTCTGGGACTCATCTGTTGTCTGAGAGTGGCACACAGAGCTGCTGGAATGCTTTCTTTCCACATAATGGTTGCAGATGAACTTTGGTGAAGAAAGTAAATACTGTACTGTGTGTATAGAGAGTCTTACAGATCTGTGTGAGGAACTTTGCCAACTCTAAGCAATCCCCCAAAACCTGCAGCACCTACAGAAATAAATAAGGCTTTCATTGCAAAATTAATGGTAAATGTAAGGAGCTATTCTGCCCCTGGCACTGTCAATTTTCCCTTCCTTTTCATGAACCTGATTATTCATGCTTAGTATATAAACATACTGCATGAGGTAAATAGGTACCAAGGCTAGTCCTGGTTTTGAACATAGATCATCATTTTACTTACTCCCTTACATCATTTAACTCTGTTCTGGTGACCCTGGGACCTGGTAATACACACTGCAACCAATAACCATAACTCCATGATCCGTATAGAATACGTGAAGGATGGTGGCAAGTATGTAATTTATTACCTTCTGTAGTGCTGTGTTATTATTATGTGACTGTTATAGCATTCATAGTTTGACAGATTCCTATTAGCCAGTCAGTCAGAGTATGTAGTGTATTATTTTACCAATACCTGATGCATATCAATAAAGTGGGTGAACACTGCTATAGGAGAACAGCTGAATTGGCTTGGATGTTGTAATCTCCCATTCTGAGTTCTTACCTGAAACATCAGTTTAAGCTGACTGATACTTTTGTAAGAATTAGAAAAGTCTGGGTAACTTTCTTCCCTCTTTGTCCTGAATCCTTGAAAAGAAGTGTCAAAACAGTAAAAGAGCTTATTTTCACTGTACTATCATTCCAGCAGTAGAAGTAAAATTCACGAGAAATCTTGTTCTGTGAGACAACCTGTTCTCACAAGATTTCCAGTCCATTAACTCAAGAATCAGATTGTTTGGACTAGGTTTGCACAAACAGCCAAGCTTTTCAGGTACTTATCCAAAAGGCATTGAACCAAATCTTTTGAGGTTTCCCCACACACTTAATATATTATGCAAATATTTACTGTATTCAGAGAGGAGAGCAAGATGGGAAAAATCTCCTTGTCCAGGATGAGCAGAATTAGTTATTGCTGGATGAGTAAAGATATCATGATTTCTGCTGGTTGGACAAAAACATCAAGAAGGAGAGGAAGCACAAAGTGTCACAGGACTGAGGGTGACTAAGAGGAAGCCTGAAGCTGCAAAACAGTGAGTTTATGGAGGGTGGGGAGAGGAGATGCAGCTTCATATAGCCATGAAACAGTCTCTCAAATTACAGGGAATACAGAGCTAATAAAAGAAAAGAATATGAAAGGAAGGGATAGCTGTGATATGAAAGGAAGGGATAACTGTGATATGAAAGGAAGGGATAACTGTGATTCTGGAGAGGGGAGCTGGATAATACAACCCCTGTGACTGCATGTGGCCAGAGCTCAGGTCATAGCTAGTGGTCTCGTGAGGGCCACAGCAGAGCTGAGCTTGGGGGTGTCAGTCCTGCAAGGGACACATGCTGCTGCTGTTCTCCTGGGGGCAGAGAGCTGCCTGGAGACTGCTACATCCCTGCTTGTAAACTTCATCCTCCTGCATTTCTAAGAGACAAAGCTTAGATCAGCCAGTGATGTTATTTCAGGATTGTTCATAATGTTCTGATTAGATGCAATACATCTAAAGAGCATCTATCAAAATTTAAGAAAATACATAGGAAAAAATGCAACTTATCCAGATTTTTTTTCCTGTTATTTTCATTGCACTGGCAACCTGACACAACATGTTGTATATAATTCAACTATGCTGTCAGTTTTTACTAGGAATGTAATCAATACGATCTTACAAATTTTAATCATGGTCTCTGAAACAAAGCACTTGTTATTATATAGCTTCTTACCTAATGCTTTGCAGCAGTATGTTAACAAGCTGATAGGAAGTGTAAATCTTTAAGAAGAAAGAGTCTGACTGGGAAAAGACCATGATTTCTGCCTCACCCAAAGTGTGACTGGCAGTAGCATAGACAGAAGGGACTAATGTAGTCCTCTGTATAAGATAGTCCTACTGCTCCTGCTCCTGAGGGGTAATATAATTATAAAGTACCAGCAGAGCTGTGTCACTTCACAATTTCATTAATGGTCAAGCAAATAAAGTATGATACTTTGTGTTACTTCATGAGAAACTGCTAAGAAAAGATGTAATCATCAAGAGCTGTTAGAGAGGCTCTTTTTTTGACGTGACTAAAGCAAATTTCTGCAGACCATCAAACTGCAGGTGGAAAGAGAACAGAATTGTATGAAGTCATGGGAGGGAGTTGAACTGATTGCAATTCTGGTTAGCTGACCTGAGCTAAAACACAGGGTGAGCTTCTCTCCACCTAGCTTTAGACATTTATATGGTAATAATTTAGGGATTACCTTCACTGTAGAATTTCTTTGTACTCTCTAGAGAGAAAAAGGCACTTTTAGGGAGAGATTTTTTCTACTTCTTTTAGGTGTCTTCTGTAGGATAAACTGGTTTGGGACCTCATATTTATTATTCTCCTAAATGAATATAAGGTTCAGCAAAAGTGACTACACATGGTAACGTCTTATCAGAAGAATATTTCCCTCTCCCTCACCAATGATATTAATATTTTATTCATTGTGTCTTGCATCAGCTATGGTATAATAATATGTTTTGCATGAATGTACTCAAATTTTTGAAATAAACTTACAAGAGATACTTTGTTTGGTCAGCTTAACAAGATGCCCAAGGAAGTGGTGGAATCGCTGGAAGTGTTAAAAAATGTGTAGATATGACACTTGGGGATATGGTTTAGTGGTGCACATGGTGTGCTAGGTTAATGGTTGGACTCAATGATCTTACAGGTGTTTTCCAGCCTTAACTGTTTTATGAATCAATGATTCTGTTATTTTGTATAAGCTTTATTAACCTCGGCTGGCAGAAAATATGCAAGTTACCCTGTCGTCGTCCACAGTGTTTAAAATGTCTTTGAGAGGAACATGCATGGGATGTTCCTTTACATAATTTTCTTCTACATCTTTGATACCAATCAAAACATTGTTGCTCAGTGGCATTCCACTGAGTTTGCACTTTGATCTCCCTCTAGGCAAACTAAGGGATATGTGGAAAGAAGAGTGGAAGATCATTATCATGGTGTCTCCAGTGAATCCATGTGCAAGATGAGGCACTGCTGGGTGGAACAGTGTTGTCAATGGGATTGGTGGTGCCACTCCAGAGAGGCTGCCCTGCCTCTTCCATAGACATATCAGCTCACAGACATTGCTGTCAGAAAGGATTTCAGCACATACAACCCAGTGGAGTAGCTGTTCAGGGTCCCTGGCAACCCTGTACACGGGATGGATTCAGTGACAGATTTATTTTTATGCTGCTTACTGTGTTCTAGCTGTCTGTTCTGCAGCTGCCCCTCCACAGACAGCCAAGACAAACCCTTCCACAGTGAAGCTGAGCTAGATAGCTCACATGTGTGTGGTGCTCTAGATTAAGGAGGTGAGCAGACTTCAAAGTACTAGAATTTGTCCCAGTGACGTGCCATTAATATTAAGTGTGCCTTACAAAGCACAGTAAATAGAAAGCTGCATCATCAAATGGAATCTTCCAAACTCTCAGTAAAACATGTATTATAATATTTCCATTATAGAAAGAAACAGCTCCATCTTAAAAGTATGATCTTCTGCTGTTTCCACTCCCTGGTTTTCTTTGGGTGTTTTTTCTTTCTTTTTTTTTTATTACCTTTTTTTATTTTACCTATTTTTTACTTTTTTTTTTTTTTTTTCTTTTTTCTTTGTTGTTTTTTTTTTTATTTTTTTTTGGCACACAGAAGGTGCAGGTGCCTGTAAAGAGTCATCAGAAAGTTACTCAGAAAATTTTCCACTTCTAGCTCATGATCCCTAAATGTCACCATTGCTGAGTGATTAGAGGAGTTTTCAGGTCTGGGTAAACTCTAGATTGAAGCATATAATTAAAGCAGCTCTAAATCATACATTAAATATTCTCAGCCAAACAGCAGATACTCCTCCTCTCACCATTTTTTTACTGACCATTTTATTCAACTCCATAACTATATCAGCATTAGGCTTTTGAGTTTCTCTTTGAAGATGCCTGAACCTCTTCCCTGACTGCATGGAGATGCTAATTTAGGATTAGTTAATGCTGAGGCTAAGTATCTATTTGTAGATACTGTAATATTTAAGACAGACATCTAGAGAAGGGTCTCTGATTCTTGCTCTTTTTCATTTAGTACTCTTCATAAGTGTTGAGGAAACTAAGAATGGAGAAACTGAGTCTAGATTTTCAGTCTCTAGATCTGTCAGATCATAAGGATTTGTTTCAACAAAGGCGGAACTGGTGTAGAGAAATAAGCTGGCACTTAATTGCTTTTTCCTATTGCAAAATGTATGTTTCAGATCTAAGGAGAGCTTCTTCCTCTGTTTTCACCTCAAAAGTGAAAACTAAAAAAAGTAGTTTCCTCCAAAATAGTTCTTTATACTTTTCTTCCCCCAATAAATTTTCTGTGCTGAACAGTTCAGCTAAAAGTGAAACTTTGTTTTTGTTGAAGGAGCCAGCAATATTTATTCTGAATCAGTACAACAGCCTTCCTCTCATGGGAAGCATTCAGGGCCAAATGTCATGTCCATGATATGATGCTGAGTAGAAATTGCAGGGCTGTGGCTCTCATAACATACCCATTCCACTAACCAAAATGAAACATGTCATTGTGGAAGGATAAATGGCAATCTTTGGCTGTCATATACTAGGATCTTATTATAGACACAGAGATAATGAAACTAATGTATCCTGAGGCAGTGTTGCTTAAAAGAGTATCAGAACAGGAGAATGTGTGCTGAATTTCATTTACTGAGACTTTTTCTGATGTGTTTGGGGCTAAATTTTGTTGAACTATATAGAGCTTCAGTCCTCCAGAAGTGAAGTGGTGTTTGGACAGCTGGCAAAAGGACAACTCTGCACAGAGTTTGCCTACCTATTTCAGGGGCCTTTTTTTTTTTTTTTTTTTTTTTTCTGTCAGGAAATATATGCATGCTTATGTGACCCTTTTTATTGTCAATCAGTCCTTCACTGAGATGAGGAAAGCAGAAGGTGGTCTGGGAGTAGTTGAACCCCATACAAGTTTCCCACAAAATGATTATATCTGTTAAGCAAGTGCTGGAGAGGATGGCAACAGCTGATCCAGAAACTCTTAAGGTCAAATGATGCAATTTTTGAAGATGATCAGATGTGACAGAAATTAAGCTCCTCTTATAACTTATTGAGAGTATATATATGTTTGGTTTCAGATACATTCTTGGGTATGAGATATTGCCTCGTGCCTGCTCCCTGCTGATAGACTGGTGTTTTCACTGTGCCACTTACAACACCTGCATTTATTTCACAACTCCGTGTGCAAGCAGTCTAGGCTGGACTTCAGTGTCTGAGTGGGCACACCATCTCTGTCCAGCAGCTGAAATGACCTGTTGTAATGTACAGGAAGCATGTTAATCCTCACAATTAGCACAATTCTGGGGTCAGTACAGGTAAAGAGATTTCAAACACCTTTTAATTTTATCTGTGATATTTTCTTCATTTTCTGTCCACCTCTATTTCCTCTCACAGTAGCTACTCAACATAACTTCCTCCTCATGCTTCAAATGCTGTGGTGTCACTGACAGTTCCAAAGGGAGCAAAACAATCTGAAAGAAAAATTTTGATATGGTAAAGCTGTCTTAGGAGGGTATTTTTCCTTTTTATTAATCCAGAAAATTAGCTTGAGACATTTAGAAGGGGACACACCTTATTCTGTTGAAACTTTGATGTTTTTGTGATCCCAAGAGTTTTTTAAAAAACTGTATAAGGTCCCATGCCCATTGTTCTACATGGTGTTTACTATCTACATTAGGCTGCTACCAGAATCAGCATCAAGGACTGAATACTATTATTCTGGGCACACTTCAAATATATAAAAGGTGACTCCTGTCTTCAGAGTTTAAGCTTTCAATCTGACTGGCTTACTAGCATGTTATAACAGTCCTGTCTCTGGCATGCTGATTTGTGGCCTTGATCAAATCACTTAGCCTTTTACTTGCTTAAAAAAACTACTCCTGCACTTGAATGCATAAGTCAATGGAGTCACTCTATGCAGAGGAGGTGTGTAGGACTGAAAACTCTGGCCATTCAAACAACATCCCCTTCCTGAGGAGCCTATTCTGCTTTACCTCCTGGCTCAGCTGCTTGGGTAAAAGCCTTTTCATACATTTTTATCAAAATGAGTCACTCTAAAACTCTCCATCTCTGAACCCCAGTATTTAAGCAACTTGGTTTCTTTGGGTTGATTCAGATTTGGGAGAAAGCATAAAGATGAGTTCAAGCAGCATATATGACTGGGTGACAAGTTTGATTAGATGGCATGGATGTCACCAAGGCTGGAGCAGGCTGAGCTGCAAACCTTTGAAGTCAGCCCCTCTGTACCTAAAGAGACCTATTAAGATATACTGCCTTAATCCTTTTGTTTCTGGAGTCTGAGCTACATTCTTGGCACTGAAAACTAGAGTACACTGGTTCTTGTCTCTGCAGGCTGATACCCTTAAAAATTGCAGAAAAACACACTAACTCTTCCAGGTGAAAGGTCACAACTGGCCTACAGATGTCATCTCTATGCTGTTTTTAAAAGCAATTTCAAGAAAGGAGGATATTTGGGTAGAGGTGAGGAGCAGAATAGTGGTGCAGAAGGAAGGATTAGAAATATAAGCAACACAAGTATTTGGTTTGAGTAGCAAATGCTCAGCTAGAATGAGCATCAGTGGAAATGGCAATTGTGGAAGGCAATCTTACATTTGATGAGGAAGGAACATATGTGATGGAAAGATGTGAGCCATGGAGCAGATCAGATGACTGCAGCAGCTGAGCTGTGAATAAGGTGGAGTTGAGGAAGAGAGCTTCTGGGAATCCTAGGTGGAAGAAAATGTAGTGTCAGAACTCTGGAGGAGTCTCTGGGTGAGAATGCATAAACATTAAGAAATGGGAGAAGAAAAGATGGAATAGAAGTCAGTAAGCACTTGGATGTTGGAAAGAGTAAGAATGCTGCAATAAGTAAAAAAAAAACCCCCTTGCTTCTTTAGGAAAGGCTTCTCGTAAACATACCTGTCCACAGAGCTGATAGCTACTTACATATTTTATCTCTGTGTTCTACAGTGTTGGCCTTGTTATCCATTTTTCTTCACAACTCAGTGAAGACCTGACTTCTGCAGCAGTTCAACACAGTTTGAAGAAGGCCTCTGAGGACAAAGGCTAAAAGCATCTCCTATGAATTTCAGCACTATATTTACTTGTAGGCAACTCTCACCCTTCACAGATATTTGTCTAATTGCAGTTATTTATTAATCTGAAATGTAAAGTGTCCAAGAAGACATTGGACATTGGCAATTTAAGCTGTTCTCTCAACCTTCCGTGAAGGTTCATCCAAAATAGACCCTGAATGTTTGTCATTTGTCAAGGATTCAATAATTGGCAGGAAAGGATGGCTTTGGGCACATGTTTCTTGCCTCCCTCTCTCTCCCAAGGATTGTGATCTTGTTTAGCTTTGTACTGTCATGTCAGCTTCTTCTGTACTTGCTAGGGTTCATCTTGCATCTTGTGATGGCGCTGCAGAAGGTATTCTTGTCACCTTAAGCATTTTCCACTCTTTCCTCATGCTGACTGCTGTTTCCATGGAAGTCTGTGATGTGTTTTATTCAAAGTACAATTTGTAGAATGTTTGCTTAGAACAGAGGAAGGGAAAAATAACTTCTTCGAGGCAGAGTGAAAAAAAAATACTCTAAATTAAAAAAAAAAAAAAGTCACCCTCTCTCTAAACTCTAATCCTCAGCTCCACTGTATCCGAAATTAATACCATTCTGTTTAGGACTGAAGTGTTCAATGACAACAGGAAGGAAAACATGTCAGGTCTCAAACCCAGAACATCAAATATTTCCATTTATACTAATTATCAACCAGCCTTACCAAAAACAGATGGACCCACTTTCAAAGCTTTGTGTGTGTGCCTGTGTGTGTGCATATGTATATTTGTCTTACGAATGGCTAATTCAAATCAAACTTGGGATTCTAGTCAAGACAGCTTCACTGCCTGAACCAGCTTGTTTCTGTACACTGATCCTTACCAAAAAAAAGAATTGCAATCAAGTTGCATTCAACTCCAAAGAAAACGAACAAACCCCACACTTTCCAATAACAGCCTACTATGCCATACTTGCCTGTTTAACAAACATATGGAGCAGCACATACTCTGGACTTGATTCTGATTGAAATTTCACAACTAACTCCAGCTTCTGTAGCTTGACTAATGCAGCTGAAAGCTCAACCAGCCTCTTCCCTTCCCCCTCATTCTTATTACAGGGCTACAGGATGAAACTTTATGCACAACAGGCAGAGGGATCCATCTGCTTATGCAGGTATGTCAAACACAAGCTACAGGTGCCCAGGAGCACCACCGTACTCCACATACTCACAAGCTGTACTGGATTATCCAAAAGACAGTGCTGCCTACACCAATTCCTTCAGCTCAGCCATACTGAGAGCATTTTCAATATTGCAGAAGCATAATTCTGGTCTTTTCCAAGACCTTGCAATGTTTTTCATTACTATGAAGTGTCAGGAATTCAAAGGAAGAAACATGTGAGAACAAAAGTAGGTGCCTCCAGCTTGCAGCAGCAGTGCTGCTAATTGGGACACTTGCAAAACAATGTCATATGTGTCATTGACTTTTACTAACCACCAGAAACACCTCCAGAAAAATATAAGATGCTTATCTGATTTTTTTTTTTTTACCCCCAGCTTACAGCTGTTTTATGGTGGCTGCCTCTCTTCTCCCTCAGAATGGATATTGTCCAGAAATACTTACAGACAAAAATGATCTTCTAGGACCCCGCACACTGGGACACAGGCATTAGGGAAAAATAAAACAAAGGAATCCCAAATGCAATGGAAAGAGCAGTAAAAAGGCAGGGAGGTAACGTATGTGCTTCTCCGCCTTGCTCCAACTGGGTGACACACTAATAGGTTTCTTATTCCGCTTTCTTCTGCTAAGAGACTGGAAGACATATGTCAGTTTTCCACCTTAACTGTGCATTTTCTAGTTTGTTTGGATTTATGTCATAACCTTAATGGGATTTAAATGGAATTTTTATATGTGAATAATACTCTGCATTAATGCAAGAACTTTAGGTTGCTGTGCTACCAGCTTGATTTGCATAAAGGTTTTTAAATATGAAAGAAGAATAGCCAGGCTATTGTAGATGGCAACATGAAAAAAAAACCACAGTGGCATAATAGTAAGAGGAGAAGACAACTCCCCCGAAACATTGCCTTGTGAAAGGGTTAATTCTCTGGCTTTTAGGTACAACTGGGTGTGAGAGAAGAGCCCAGAGGTCATGCTAGTCATGAATATTTAGTTGCTGGAGGGTCTAGGCTGGATTAAATGGTGCAGCTGGAAGGTCAATGTCATAGGTTTATACTTTATCATAAAACATTTTCTTTTCTAGTTTCCTCTCTCTGTTCTGTAAATGTAAATTGTCTCTCAATGCATAGCTCACATGATGTGACACACACCCCACACAGTGGGGTGCAGAAGTGGCTGTTTCCTTCAAGTATGTTGCAGATTTTGAGATATCTTCTATAAACAATAAACACAATAAGATGTCTCACATTGAGAAGTGTGCCATTATGCAATTACATATTATGTAGGTTTAATATACATTATATTGTCCTCCTATTTCCAAGTCCTCGTTTACCCTCGAGTAGGAGCAGGAGAATATTTGTTCCTTTGGTATTTCTTCAGAACCTGAATATGGGGCACAGACAGTTCTGAAGATTCTTCCTGACAATTTTATTGAGAGTAGCACTACAACTCTTACTCTTAATTCTTTGCTTTAAACCTTTGCTTTTTTTATCCATTTGGTTTTCCAAGCCTCAGATGTGTATGAGCAGTTCTGAGTTACTGATGGTTGTGCAGTCAGGGAACTTTCCTGCTGGCATGTTATTCATTCTTAGTGTACCATTATTATTTTTAAATTAATTATGTATATAACACCTTTGGTGTACAGACTACTCTGCATGTGAATAATAAAGTACAGTCTTTGTTCAGAAGAGCTGACAGTCTAAGGGATTGATCCAGTAAACACTTATTCATGGGTGATTTGCTTAGCCTACTGTTGTGAGTAATCTGTTGATCTGGCCCCAAACTAATTAGATAACTTGATGAAAAAAACAATAGGATATAGCATGTAGTGCAGGAGGGAAGGGATGAAACACAGCAGTACATAAAGGTCTAAGAAGAAAAAGGATAAACAAAGGCTGGTTTGGATTTGATTCACTTCTCTGTGGCAGTGTTTGCATGGAAATCCTGTAAAGGATGGAGCTTGGGCCCTGGAATGAAGTATCAGGTTTCCTCCAAGCCTTAAATTTTATTGTGTGTTCAGCTTACACTCAGGGGAGGTGATAGCCTTGTCTTGACCTACTCTTTTTTTTTTTTTTTTTTTTTTTTAGATCCATCTCTGCAGTCAGTTCCAGAGCAGTCTTCTCAATGTTTTTTAAGAGTAGGTGAGATTGAATGTGTCTCCAGACACACAGGTCTGGAGAGCATTGGGGTGGGTAGAATTAAACCATTGCTGGCAATTGGCAATGGTAAGGATGGTCAACGGCTCAGTTCTTGAGAATGAGTTAGTTCCTTGTCCATGTGGAGCAGAACTGCAGCAGCCAGGTGTGTGTATGACTGTGATACAAAAAAAGGTTTATCATGGGATAATACTAATCTGGAGTTGAGAACTAGCCCTTTATCTCATGCAGAAGCAGAATATGCAGTGCCTGTCTGCCAGAACATTGGTCTTGTGTCCTTCCAGGGATTCCTGCAGGACAGGAGGGTCAAGCACTAAATTTGAGTTGTGAGATTTCATGTGTTGTTACAAATGAGTTTAAACCACTTTATCAGAATTGAGACCTGAAAAATTACTGTTTGAGTGTAGTTAATTTCTGTTGAAACATCTTTAGTTTGTACCTAAAGGTCCTGTCTGTACTGCTGTAAGTGATGCTTGGACATGCAGAGACCTTGTTTGCATGGGTTCCACATTTAAAACCTGCATTACGGTAGGAAGGCCTTGGCAGAAAGAAACCAAACCAAAACTGTGCATTTTTGTCTGAGAGGTGAACCATGGTAGTTTATCAGTGAAGCTGGGGCAGTGAAGGGGAGAATGGAAGTAGCTGTTGCTGGCTTTGGAAGCCCCTGGCTGATGGAGCTGTAACATCTGCTTACAAGCAGTTTCCTGGAACCTGGCTTCTGCTTGCATTTTCTGTGGGATCTAAGCTAAAGGATCTTGACAAGAAAGGTCCACCTAAAATTATGGACAAAATGATTGTCTCAAATGATTATCTGAGATGCTCATTTCACCAACTGCTGCTGTTTACAGTATGGAAAGGGCCACAGGTGGCTCAGAAATAATAATGTGGCATTTATGCAGCTGATCACTGTGCTGGAAAAGGGATAGATGTATTTCACTAAGTCGGTCCCAGATGGAAAACTTTTCTTTAATGCAGAATCAGATCAATTATATTCTTACTCTAATGTAGAAGTAAGTGGGAAAATGAAGCAAAATATGGGAAAACATCAAGGTGTTATGCAAAATAAAATATTGATTGTAAAAATCCCAAACCAAAACTTGCTTGCTGTCTAAATTTTTCTCTCATGTCTAGTTAGATGAAAATATTTTTTCCTGCTCTTACATCAGATTAAACTAAAACTTCCCACTACAGAAAACCATTTTGTTTCCTTTAATTTTTTTTAGCAAGAAATATATATCGCTCAAAATCTGCAGGGATAAAAGTTTAATTATGTCTCAGTTGCTTGCTGTGATTTTGAAATCAGTGCTTTAGTCTGAATAAGCACTTGGTGGGTTATAAAATTATATGATGAATATTTCTATTTCACATGTTAAAATCTAGGTTTTGTAAAGTAATTTACAATAATGGAGTTGACACTGGATTAACAATTTTGACCTGAAGTTGATACCAAGAAGAGTTTTTTTAAGAAATGAATGAATGAATTTTTTTTAAAAGGACATACTGTGGGAGAAAATATACCTGCAGCAGTAAGGATTCATCCACCCATGTTTTGCATGACAATCAGGCTGAAGATAAAGATATGTGAATAAGCTAAAACTCACACAAGCACTTTTAATCTTGGTAGAATTTTATGAAGACTAGGTTGTTGGACTGCGTAGAAATAAACAATAAATTGCCTCCATTACAGATACCCTTCTCAGGGAGACAGAAATAGGAATAAGTGTGTTCAGAAAGGTTTCTTTTACCCTGAGAGATGGTATTTCCATGTCACAAATCAGACAAACTTTTTCCCTGTGAGTTTCCAGCCTCCTTTCAGCCCTGGACATAACTAAAAATGTACTTTAAAGATGGAAATAATCTCTACGACTCCAGAATGTGAAAACCAGAGTCTCTAGGAATGAAATTAGGAACCACTGCCCAGAAAGGATGAGAGTCAGCTGTACCACACTCTTCAAGTCTTGTCCCAGCTCCAGATAAAAACTGGAGAAATGCACAGGCTCTGCATGCCCCAGCACAGCCATTGATTTGTCTCTGATTCTTCATCACAGTAACTGGTGTTTACTGCATTCCTTCCTATGATATAGGTTGTGTCAGAGAGAGAGGGAAATGCAAAGATTGAAGGCTGGGACTTGCTTTTCACCAGAAAGCTTTTAGAGTTAAGCTTCCTGCTGGCCAGTCCTGATATGCAAAGAATCAATTGTGCTAACTGCTTTAGGGAAAAATAACTAATCACTGCCTCAAAATAGTTCCCTATTGGCTGTGTTAGAGTCTTTCTTGTAAAAACTGAGGGGTGAAACAGAAGGATGAGCTGGATAGTAGCACTCTAAAACACATTTTAGAGAGAGGAGTTGTTTGCTGTTTGTGGTAGATGCTGTAATACTTTTCTCAGATCTCTGTAACTCACTCTTCTATAACATAAACAAATTCAAACCCATCTCTACTAGATGGAAACCAGCTTTCCTGTAATGTCCTGCATGTCTGATCTTCAGTTTATTTATATAAACAGATTTTTTGCATCTTCTGTTTTGATCTTTAAGATTCACTGACAACCACTTACCTAATGAGTGTGTATGAACCATGTAGCACAACATTCATGGTGGGCTGATCCTTATGGTAGCAGTCAGCATGGTGTGTGTGTTTCCATCCTACCCCCTCAGACAAAGCAATTGATGACAACAGGAAAGTCCCAAATGTGCTTATATTAAAGCATTTTTATTTCAATACTGTTTTTAAATATTGTTTGACAAGAAGAGCTTTGGGGGGTTTTTTGTTTGTTTTCCTTTTTTTTAAAGGGTTTTGACAAAGATATGATAGCAATAAAATGAGTAGAAATAAGAGGGTGCTGTGGGATCCCAGGGTCACTTGACTGCTAGAGCAGAAACATAGAATTGGCTCACCTACCAAAGTGACTTCAGTCAAGCAATGGTGATTTGTGCCAGCTGCTGATTTCTGATTTCCTGGTAGCGCTTTGTTTTCAGTTCTGCATTTACATATTTGGCTTTTGTGTGTTTACTGAACATGGCGGGATGCGTAAAATGGGCAAAGAAGTAGAGAAATCACTTGATAAAGGTCATGGGAGGGGGCATCAGAGCATGACAGAGCAGTTTTCAGCTCTGCTAGCATCTTCTCACAGAATACTCTTCCAGTCCTTTCCCTTCCTTGCTGATTTCTCTAGTTGAGCTGTAGGTTTATAATGTCTTTTTGAGGGCTGATTATGTGCTAGTAACAGGAAGTTTTGTGTGCTTGTGGAGTTTGAATGGATCTTGGGATTTTGTACAGGATTACTATAACAGCCATAAGGAAGAAATAACATAAATAATATATTCAGACTAGTTCATGTATCAGTCTATAAAATAAGATTCTTTTTTTTCCCATCAGTTTCTCTAGCTGCTGTTAGAAAGGTCTTACAGTGGAAAAAACCTTCATCCATTGACCAGTGGGTTATGGCTAGGTTTCTTTCTCATTTGGTATTTCAGTGCCATACATAATTATGCTTATTGTTAACAATTTCTTATTGACTCCTCTTTCTTCATCTCTTGTGTGTTTGTATTTCTGGCCTGTTATATGGTCTTTCTAATACACTGATGAACCTGAAGACATACTGGAGGTTCAAATAATCTTTTTGAGCTCAATGATTATGTTACGATCTTAGAAATGGATATACTGAGAATATAGAAATTGAAGTAAAAAATGTGAAAGTAAAGGCAAAAATAAAAAGAAAAGCAGAGACATTTTCACACTGAGGAATACAGTTTCTGGGGTATATTTAGTAGTTTGATTTGAGCATGGATTTCTTGAATTTTTTCTACCTGATTACTCTTAATCAGTGCTGAAATAAGTGGGATAAATTGCTTTCTCTTGGGATGGTGAATATGGTGGTGTTTAAAGAACTTTTAATGAGGATGCAATTCAGGCCTCAATGGACGCATAGATAAGAAGTGGGGTATACTAAATGTTAATCTGTTTTGCCCTTCCAGTCAGGTCAGGTTAACTCAAATTCATGCTCTTCTCAAAGAAACTTTGGGCCAAATTGTGTACACTGATCTACACTGTTTTGGTGTGGCTTGAGTCAAATGATTATTGTGGTTTATAATCAGTTTAAATCCTGATAGCTGCATTTTGATGCTTTTTTTTTTTTCATTTAAAATAGTTATTTTCAATTTACATTTCTCAGGTTTTTTTTTTTTAATTTTTTTAATTTCAAAAAAAAAAAAAAAAAAAAACCAGAGAAAATCTGAGTTTGAGGAAAGTCTTGTACAGCTTTAGTTAAAACCTATAGCACATAGAACTACCAAGGGAAATCAAGAATTCTCTGGCCAGGACATTTTTTTGTGACTCAAACCAATAAGAACAACATGCTTTCATGACTGAAACAGCAATTAAGTAGATAGTGAAAGAAGTCAGAGTTTACATTTGAATTCTGGTAACCCAATATCAAAAGAATAGGTCTTAATGTTGTTGATAAACATTAAACAAGAAATATATCTTATTTTCAAATTCCTAGAAGTCAATTATGTGATTTCTTACAATCATGTCAGGTACTGTTACAGAAAGTTGAGCTCTTGTGACTGTTCCAGACCTGTTTGATGTTACTGGGCAGCCTGCCAAAGTCTCCTTTTTGTATGCCAAGATGGTAATTATTGACACTTCATAGGGAAAGGGTTTCAAGGAACTCACATCAATATTTCTTCCACAGTCAGAAACTGGAAATGCTGCTATAGTAAAGAGATCTTGAAATCCTTGGGGATTATATTCCTGGACTGAATGAATACTAGGGAGTACTAAGAAAGTTAACCTCAGGCAGACAAAACAGAGCCAATGTGCAGAAGCCTGGAGTGGAGCTTGAGCAGAACTATTTGAAGACAATAAATCTGGTGAGCAGTGGGAGTGGCTGAGAAAACCTTGTATGCGCAACATGCTGTCTGTGAGGGTTGAAGGTATATTATAAATCAAAACTAGCACTCAAGAAGTGACTGAGAGGCTTTACCTTACAATTCAGGAGTAAGTCACAGATCTCAGGGGGAAGAACCACCTCACACTAGGAAGGCTGAAGCCATCACTTTCTGCGCTTTCAAGGTTTTACACCACATTTGTACATGGCATTTGACTGTCTTGGGTTTTCCTCACAGTCTCAGGAGTCAAATTAATTTGGTTTTGTAAGTTTTTAGAGTGAGGAGGGATGTCTCACCAAGTGAGCAGATTTTAAACTACAATGTGAAGTTTCTGGTCATTCTGATCCCTTTCAGGCATGAATTTTATCACTGGCAATAGCTGTTATGGTTAGCTCTTCTCCTGCTTGTGTGAAATGGGTGTGCTTCCCTAGTGTGACTGACAGCTTCATAGAGGTGTGCAGAAGTTTATGTAGGTTGCCATTAAGTGTTCATACTTGGCCAGCCCTTAGCCACAGTGATTCTGAAAGCAGGCTGAGAGCATTGGGATTGTTCGTTCTGGAGAAGAGAGGGCTTCAGGGATAGATCACAGCACCTTCCAGTATCTAGAAGGACCTACCAGAGAGCTGAAGAGAGACTTTTTGCAAGGACATGTAGTGATAGGACAAGAGGTGATGGCTTTACACTGAAAGAGAGTAGGTTTAGCTTTGATGTTAGAAAGAAATTTTCCCTATAGGAATGGTGAGGAAGAGGTTGCCCAGAGAAGATGTGGCAGTGGAAGTGTCCATGACCAGTTTGGATGGGGCCTTGAGCAATCTGGTCTAGTGCTGGGTGTCTCTGCCCATGGCAGAGGATTTGTAATGAGATGATCTTTAAGGTACCTCCCAACACAAATCGTTCTGTGCTTCTCTGATTTCTCTCCTGCACTGTTATTTGAATGCTTTAGATACTTGCATATGGTTATCACATCCTGGCCCCTGCTCACTGCTTTGTCAAACTCCATATGCTTAAGAAGATGCTTAACTCATGCTAATCATTATCTACATATCTCAATGTGTGTCACTTGTAATGCTAGGAAATAATTCCATAAAAAGCAGAAAACATGAAGTTTGAATTCCTGCAGATATTTGCCCTTGGGTCTGCTGATTTCTATTTAAAATGAACTCTTGTTTCAGTCTCTTCCTTGGTTAGTACTGCAAGAAAATCTTTCCTAAGTTGCTTGAAAATACCAAAGACACTAAAGCAATTTTAAAATTTGTTTGAAGTTACACAGTAAAAGTTACTGAGGAAGGGAAACAGACCGATAGACAGACAGGAGGCAGAAGAAAGAAGGTGAGTTTTGTAGGTCTTATTTATTTAAAAAACTCTTGAAAAAGTTAGAGGGAAAAGATTATATGGTAACTGTTACATTTATATCATATATGTTACATACCTTCATTGCAGTGCTAACCCAAGTAGCCAAGCAGAAGCTGTACCATTTCCAGTTATTTTAGCTCAAAGCTCAGCCCAAGGAGTAAGAAAGGCTTGATATAAATAATTAACAACACCATGTTTTAAGGCAAGCTATAAGTGATGATGATTTGGCCCAGAAAGTGCACCCTTACCCGTGGTGGCTCAGGGGCTGACTGCCATGCAGCTCAGAGGCCTCTGCAGTGTGATGGGGAGGGTCAGGCAGGGACAAGGACCCTGTCAGCACCCCAGCCAAGCCATCTCCTGCCTTTGCAGCTGTATGCCAGCAGCTCTGGTCATGTGCTGTCAGCAGGAGTGTTTGTATTAGCACAGGATAGTCAGGTCTTTGCTGCTTTATGAGCTAGGAGGTCAACTACACTTGAGCTTCAATCTACCATCGCTTGCCCTCCATTAAGTCAGCTGCCTGAAGCTTAAAGCACAGTTTAGTCTGTGATAGAAACTTATGGGAGTCTGCTCAGGGGCAACACTCAAGCTATACCTCAAACTAATTCGACAATCCCCACGAGACAGCAGGGGTTTCTTGAGGAAGATACCTGATGCCAAGAATGTGTCTACGCAGTCCAGAATAGCTCTTTACGGTGCTGTAGTAGGAGACTGAAAAATTCATAGGACTCGCCCAGGGATATTTGCCCCCATATGTGATGGGGACAAACTGTTTTATTGAAAGGGACCATGCATTTTGTTATTGGGGTGGAACAAATGAGTGCGTAGCGATCATTCTTTTTAATTCTAAGAGCATCTACATTACTGTAGTTTAAAAAACTTGCTCACCAGCTCTGTGAAAAACTCTAACGAAGAAGTAGACAAGAAGGAGAGATAGGTGGTGATGCTGTCCCTAAAGAAATAATAGGCTGTTTAAAGTCCTTGGCAACAGCTGAACTAAGCTGCTGGACTTGGCACCAAACCAGGAAAGGGTTGGCACCCAGTCTGGTGAAGGGGAGGAATGATTTCAGAAAGTGCTTTCTGCTCAACTCGTAGCCTGCCCTGGGCTGTTTGTTGTGCTGCAGCAGGGCCTCAGCTTTGCCCTGCATTCCTGGGAGTTCCAGGGGCTGCAGCACTGGGGACAGGACACCACTTCCCAGACTTGGAGTTCTGGTGTGGTGGCCACTGGGCTCCTGTGCAAGCCTTGGCCATGCCGCCAGCAAAGGTGGCATGGGACACATTACACCCCATGCTATGCCTCCTTCTCATCCCTCCTGTTTTTTCTTCTTTCCTTTACAATACACTACACTGGTTTTCCAAACAGAGAGCAGCAAAATATTTCTGCTCCTAAGTCTTTCCTAGACTTCTGGATTTGCACTGAATTTAGTGAGAAGTTCATAGCCTAACAAAGAGTTGGAGGCCTAAGTATTTGCTTGGGAACTTCATGTTTGTGAGTTGCTACCAACCACAGTAAAATCTAGTGGAGTTTTGTGCTGTACATTACAATGCCATGCTGTTCTAGTTAAAGTAATTAAAAGTGTTTGTGCATTAAACGGAAAAAAAAACCAAACCTAAATAATAATAAAAAAAAGGTGCGAATCAGTTGTGTTTCAAAGGATGCAGACAGAAAAATGATGCTGTCTGAATGGCTTGGAATAGTCAGGCCTATCCTATTACAAGTCTATATCAGCAGGATATAACAAAGGTAAAGATTTAAGGCAATTTTGACACCTTAAAGCAGAACTGTTAGCACTGCATAGACTTTCAAATCCAAAGAGGATTCAGCCTGCTCACTTACTGCCTTCCACATCTTCAAAGGACCATGAGTCTTTTTTAATCTTTCCGCTTTGCTGTGAAGCCATAGGAAGTTATTGACTTTACAGGCAGTTTTAGTACACAATCAAGCACAGAAAAATGCTGGTGTACTCTGAGGCTGAGTTCAAATCTTTGTCTCTTTATGTCACTCCCCTCTCTGTGCTGAAGCAGAATGTAAAAGTGTGGAACAGATGGTGAGCTGTTATACAATGTTTTGTTTTTTGACCCCCTTGTTGAGCCAAGATTCTCGGAAGACTTTCAGGGATGCTTTGGCTACTTCACACATTTTCCAAATGTAGTTGGAAGAAGTTTTCCACAATAATATTGCCTGATTATAATTAGATACAGTTTGAACTCTGGACCTGAGCTCTGACATTGCTCTTCTTGGAACAGCTCTGGGGTAAGTGAAGGCTGGAGGTCTGCCAGGGAGTGTGTTTGCTCACTGGTCAGTGTCTCAATGAAGTGCTGCCTACTTTCCTTTCAGGCCAAGTGTAAGAGCACTTGAATTTCTTTTTGTTTAATGCCAGAAGGTGCTATTAGAACTGATGCTTAAATCACCAATCCCCCTGGAAAAACTGGAAGAGGAACTGAGTCCTTGTGATTGAATAGGTTTTCCCTGAACTCTGGGAGCACAGACCTCTCCTCAGTTTCACTGGGGTGAAGAGCTCAAGTTTCTTTACCAACCCAGAAAGAGATAGAAGGTGAAAAGGAATAGAAAGCCAAGAATCCAGGAAGGCAAGTGCTGGGACTGTGGCCCCACGTGAGTACTCTGGAGAGGCCCTTCTGCTCACAGTGGGCCTTTGACTGGAGGCTGAAGTTGTCCTTCACCATGTCCAGTGTGAGGGAAGGACGACTTTGTGTTCATCCTCACATTTAAATCTGCATGAAACAAGCTAGCAAACACTTAGGGCTAACGTAGATTCTAAAATAATATAACAAAGTATGATGAAAAGACTCAAAAATCCCACAGTAAACTGTGCAAAGATCAGAAATTCAGTTTGGCATCCTGATCCTGACTGTACTTCAGCAAGGTAGCAAATCAGTTTGCCTGTGTCCTGCAGCTCCTAGGGTCACACTGGACAAACTTTCCTCCTAAGACTACATATGGCATTATTGGTTTTTTAACTGCATGAGATACCTGGAGGGAGGAGCTCAACTCGATGTATTTTCTCATTCTTTTATTTGTTTTCTTTTTGTCTTAGCACCTGAATGGTTCCTTGAAGAACACCTTGAAGACCTTCTGTACTATATTGATAGAACTGCTGCCCTTTAGCAGAAGCTTTTGATGGAGTCTAAATAATAAAACATGAAAGTACATTAGCATAAATTAAAGGGATAAGGTCCTAAAAATATACAGTGATGACAAGTAGTCACTTGTTTTGGATCTCCCCATTTTGGGACATCTAACTGGAAACATTTAGGATTGTCTTGACTATACAGATGAGCTAGGTGCTCCTGTAGAACTGATATAGTGAGAGATTTTAGAATGGAAGTATTTTAAACCCCACAATATTTTGAAATTCTTGAACTATAGATTTAAGATATTTATGAATTACATACAGAATAACTGAAAAGTAAGGGTTCTGTTTTATCTACATCTTATTTAGCATCTGTCTTCTCTACTTAGAAGTCAGGACAAGTAGCATTAATTACATTTCCAAATGTTTCTAGATTTGGACGATTTTTGCATAGCAGTTGCAAATAATATGAATGAAGGACTAAAAGCCTGTCTAAACATGCTCAAGGGATAAAAGTGTTAGTATCTACCTGAGCTTTACTTGATGTTGGAGAAAAGTAATTGTGAAATTAAAACTAAGTCTAATGAAAAGAAAACAGAAAGCACAGATACTTAACAGAATCTACTGATACCAGCTCTATTTTCATGTGCTGAGGTTATACTCTGCCCTCTACAAAAATGAAAAAAAAACTCCTAATGCTGCAACACAAAGACAGAACTTTTTTGTTTGTTTGTTTGTTTGTTTGTGGTTGGCGGTGTTTTTTGTTTGTTTTTTTTTTTTTTTTTGTTTTTTTTTGGGGTTTTTTTGTTTGGTTTTTTTTTTTTTAATCAGGATAGCTAAGCACTGTAAAGGGGAAATTTCAGAGAAGAAAGTTTAATACACAGCTGAATTGGGCCAAAGGATTTGCTGTCATCTCGGGGATATTTGGAATCTTATTTTTTGGATTCTCTGACATGCCACAAGAAAGTCAGAGAAAGGGGTTCTCTTAGACCTTTTATTTTCTTTCTGTTGTAATTTTTCACTTTGAACGTGTGAGCCTCAAAAGATTGAATTTGAGGAGAATTTGAATGAGAACAGAATAGTGCTGGGCTTTATAAGGTTAAAGAGATTGCATTTAGTGAGCTACAAATTAAAGTCTGCCATATGAGAAGGTAATTCAAAATATTGTTTTGAATGCCGCCAGGACAGAAGCAGGCTCAGTTGGAATGGGGTAGGAAGCTGTATGGCTGTGGTATTGTTGCATATTGAAGACAGGGAACACACATGGAAGCTATGGAACATTGCTAAATGGAGACAAGAGTAGAGTTTGACTGGTCCCACAGAAAATGCTTATTTGTTTACTCGTATTTTTATATAGACCAGGACATGCTTTCTTTCAACTTAATTATCTTCTGCATCACATAAATATCTAGGATTTCTGGAGTCCAGCTGTCAAAAAAAAAGAAATTAAACAATTTCCCCTCTTCATTGAAAGCAGCAGAAGCTAGGAGTGTAATACAATATGCTCCTGTCTGGGTTTCTGATAATTCAGCTTAGGATGTCAAAACTTTATCAGCCTTTGCCATCCTGAAGAAAGAAAACCAGGTGTGGGTTTCTCCCTCTTTCTCTGTTAGCCTCGCATCCTAGTGCTTTTCTCATCCTCCTGTACCACCCAGTCGTCTGGCGTGAGTTGGTAAAATTTTGTATTATTGCTAAAATTCTAGTTTCTGTCTTTTACTTTTCAGCAAGAGACCTGGGGAGAATTCATTTAGCTCAGCTGAGGCATTAGCAGCCTCCTCTCTGACAGCCATTACACTATCATGACCTGTCCCGCACCTCTAACACTGATCTATTCATAGTTCTCATATCAGCATGCTGGGCAGGTTTTTATGCTAAATCATCTTTCTTCAATGGTCCCTACTTATACTGCAGCAAATAAAAAGGCTTAGATTAGTGCACCGGGCAAATGGGTCGCTTTATGTCCTACCATCTCAACGTGATTTTCTGAGTGAATTAAATGGATGGACTAGCAAGGCTGGCCCTGAGACAGACACACGCTGTGGGCAAGCTACCCCACAGAGGGAACCTTCCTCGGCCAGATTGTTTGGAGTTTTGTGATATTTAACTACGCGAGGTCAATGAAGTAACTCCCACCGGTGGCGGTGAGCAGTGTTTGAACACGAGGCACCAGAGGTAAAGGATCACTTAAGCCAGCAGCCATCCCGAGAGCAGCCTGGCCGAAACTCCCAGAGGCGGGCAGCTCCTCGGCGAGGCACGGGCCTGGCTATCCCACGGGATCCGTGCGAGCAGAGGCGCTGCGGGCACAGGCCGCGGCCCGGGAGCGCCGGGAACAGCGAGCGAGCCCCGCCTCCGAGCGCCTCACGGGAGCAGCCGGGAAACAACAGATGGGGACGGGCAGAAGGAGGAACGCCAGGAAACACAGAAAGTATTAGTCAGCATCATAGGCAGGGACCTCAGCGGAGCAGAGGTCTGACTGTTGTCAAGTCTTTTGTAGGCAACCCAAAAATGGAGGGCTTTAGAGGTGATGCTGAAGGGAAATAATGAATTGTCTCGTAGAAATTTACGGACAGTGGATCCTGAGCATCTGGGAGAGTGAAGGACAAAAGATAAGTGTCTTTGAAAATTTATTATGAGAGGATTTCAAGCTGCCTAGTGGAAGATTTTGTGGGCGGGAGCCTTTTAAGAGGTGTACTCTTGCACCAGGATATGAAGAGATCGTAGAAGGCCTGGAAATAACCCAAGAAGGACCTTCTTCTAAAAATGAAGGAGATGACCTTTAAAACATCAGTCTGGATAGATAAGGGTGAAGAAAATGCTTTATGTGAGGGCTAAAGAAAAAGAAGATACACTTTTTGGAAATGCTGAAAGAAAAGGGAAAGGAAGGTGTTTATAGGATTTAGTGGTGAAAAGCAGGGAGGACTGCTGTGTGCACAGACAGAAGGTACCACCCGAGCAGCCCAGTGTTTCTTCTGGCACAGATAGTTCAGATCACAAACCTGCTCTGTTGTTTTAATGAGAAGGGAAAGAAGACAAGATGTAGCTATATAAAACCCAGCAAGAGCTAATGTCTATCTGAATAAAAGAGAAGAAATCTCAGAGAAATGACACAGCTGACAATTTTCCTCATGGGCTGAAAAAGAATTGGAAGTCCCAGAAAAAGTGGGTGACAGGGTAAATTTCTGAAGCACTGGTGGATGATGTTGAAAGAGACCTGAAAATGATAGAGGACAAGACCATAGCTTGGGGGATCTTAGGCAAAAAGGGTAGACTGATGTAGGTGTAGAAGCATAGAGGAAGAGAAGCAAAAATAACTCATTGGCAGCTCCATACAAAGGAGGAAGAGTGGGAAAAGAGGAAAAGCTAGAAGTGGAATCAAATAAGATCTCCACAAGGAGTGAAGTAGGAGAGGCTGTTGGCAAAGCAGCATTAGACTTGGAGAAATCCTTGCTTGTGTGAGAGTCATGATCTAGACAGACTGAAATTTGGAAGATAAAGAAGAGATGTACTCCAGGTACAGCAGTGGCTGGAGGTGATGAGAGAGAAGAGCAACAGATATTAGATGAGAGATGACAGAATGGCAAAAACTAATAGCAGGGATGGCGTGTGAGAGTGGGGAGTGAGGGTGGGGAAGCGCTGTGGATGGGTGTGTGGGCTGGCAATTAAACCAGTGCATCTTTTGATTCAGTTTCAGTTTGGATTCTGTGGCAACAGAAACCATTCTGGTTTGACACTGTTTTGAGCTTGATAACATTTCAGAATACTTGTGTAGGCTCAGCTCCTAGTCAAGAAAAGTAAAATATTCAAATAAATTTATTGCTAGTTGCAGTTCCAGTTCAACTTCCTGGAGGTAAAAATTGATGTGATACTCCAAAAAGATGGTGTTAGAGAAGGGTGGTGATAATATAAATGGGGAAATGTAGGCAATGGAGGGAGAGGGATAAAAATGGAAAGGAGAGGAGGAAGAGACTGAGATGACATCCTTGGGTGGTAGCAAATAGATTGGGTTAAAAAAGAAGGAAGATAAAAAAAGCCTTTAAAAGTGCTGTGAAGATTTAAGATAAATAGTGTTTGGGAAAAATCCCATTCACAAAGAGTGCAAGGGATGTATGCACCTTTTGTGCAGCCAAGTAAAATACAAAACAATGGAGCTGAAAATCAAGTCTGAGAAAAAAAGAAAAGCAGCTCCTGGAAGAATTGTTAAATAGAAGAGCACAGAAAAGCAAATGTCATCATAGATAAAGTCACAAAGGTAAAAGTGACAGTTGCTAGTTCAAGCAAGCACAGGCTCTTATTTTTACATATTTTGTAATTTAATATAACCTAATGATGTCTCAAACTCAAAACAATTCAGGTAATTCAAAGCTAAGCCTTTGAAGACTGTAGGAATACAGTATATACATACATTCTCGGAAGCATTCATTTGGCAGGGAGCCTGGAAAATCCTGGTGTTTTGTGAATGCTCACATGTAGCAGTGTGCTGCCAAAATTTCAGCAAGATGGTCTGACACAAATTTGCCATTGAATTGGTGGCACCTAGTTGGCAGGCAGTATTGGTTGGAAAAGAGAAATTATTTTCAACAGGGAATTCTGAAAAAGAAATCCCAGACATCTCAAACCCAACACCTTTTACTCAGATTTTCTTGCAACTTAAACAAGCAAACAAAAAAAGCAAAACAAAACAAAAAAAACACAACAAAAAAAAAACCAAAAAAAAAAAAAAACCAAAAAAAAAAAACCACCTTGAACCAAGAGAAAAAAAAAAACAAAAAAAAAAAAAAAAAAAAACCAAAAAAACCACCTTGAACCAAGAGCTAAAGTGCTTGGGGATTTTGAGAAATTAATTTTGTTTATGTTCCCAATTTTATTAATGTGGGTGTGAGTGGTGTTTCCCTGGTGTTCCTGAAACATGTGATGAAGGAAGTGCCTGGTACCTTAAATCTGAAAACCAGCTGAGCTTTTGATATTTCAGTGTTTTTACTTATTTCTGTTACTTTTATTTACTGCATTGAAAATTTTTATTTAAAAGTCCAAGCATTCAACTAATTTTGGCCACTGATAAGTTTTGCAAGTCTTGTGTTTCAGAGGAAGGGGAGGGGGTAGATGACTAAGCAGGAGAAGGTTTTATGGGGTTAGAGAGAAGCTGGGTCTTGGAAGGTGGGCAGGACAGCTTGTGAAGTCGCTGCTGTAAATTATTTTCAATTTTACATCTAGGGGATTTGGTCATCTTATTACCAAACATCTGAAATATCAGAATATTGTGAGACATTTTGAGCCAGCAGCTATGTTTGGCATCTCAGAAATCTTCATTAGACAAGACAAAGATTTACAAGTTCAGTGGATACAGACATGTGTTAGGAAAAAATACTATGCAGGTTTGATTTGACTGGGCTACGATAGTGGAATGAAATGTAATCGTCTCCTACAGGCTTTAGAAAGGCAAGAAAGTTGTGTCGCTCTCTTCCCTAATTCCCTCACTGTAGCTACTTAATTAATTAGTCAAAAAATGTTGCAGGCTCAAGAGACACCTGCATGCCCTTGCAAGGCAGATTCATGTCCATTTCTTCTGAAGAACAGTAAAGAAGTGTCTGAAAATCAGGGCCTCCCACGAGAGGATTGTCTGATGGGGGCACCAGTACCTGTGAGGTTGGCTCCAAGGGCAGTGCCACACAGGAGAGAGCTGAGGGACGTCTCTCTCTGGTAAATACAAGGTGGGGAGGTAGTAGCAGGCTGGAGGCTGGAGTATCACTTCTGAATGGTAATGTAAATACTTTGAGGAGACTGTAGAGCTTAGTGGATTCAAGACTGAAAAGCTATTCATATTTTCATACTATAAATAATGTAGAATATTTAACAACACCTTAATATTGATGTTGGTAGCATACTGGTAAGCATTACTTAGCAAGTCAATGAGAATAATGTCAGACAAAGAGGTAGAAATCTTTTATTGTAGATATGTAATAATATTTTGCTATCACCATTGAGGGCTCTTTCTAGCCTCTAGAATGCAAGTTATTTTCCATGCTGATTTCCTCAGGATTAGTGTCAAGCATTGTTATTGTCTTGTATTTCTGCATGTACTTATGCAAGTAGATGTGTTAATACAGTATTACATTGCATTGTTTAAAAATGTATAGAGATGCTATCTGGTCCAGCTGCTGTGTGGGCCAGTTACTGTTGTATTGTGTTATTTATATCATTCTGGGACATACTTGCTTTTAGAATTTGGGGCTAATAACAGTTGAGAATAAAAAGATTTATCTGTCTAGAAATGGAGTAGCATAGCATTCCTTGCATAGGAACTAAGGGTTGAAATTTGGAAATGTTAATTATCTGTGTTGATGTCCTGTTCTGTTTAAGACCTTGAAAGCTTCCCCAGAAGTTCTGTGTTTGTGTATTGTTTTGATAGTGTTGTCTTAAATTTAGTTCTAATGCCTTTGCCTTTGAAGATATTTGGCTAGACTACCACCTTAAGAGAAATGCTGAAGTCCTCTACAGTTCAAGTATTTTTGGGATTGTATGTGCATGTTTCAGAACTCTAAGTGTATAAACATTCACTCACATAACGTACACGACTGACCTGGTCACATAGAGCTGCTGGTGGGTGTATCCATCCTGACAGTCTGTGTCTTCTTGCAGTGCAAAGGCAATTGCAGGCCAAAGAGTAACAGCTGAAGGAGGAATCAAGGGAGGTGAACTATTGAGCAGGGCCAAATAATTTAATCTGTTCCCTTTTCAGTTGCTGCCACCCTGTTCAGCTGGACTATAAACTAAGGCAACTCTCTCCTATCATGCTGTTCCATATCACGAGATCCCTGTCTCAGGTCGGGGCTCTGGCACAATCACATTCCAGATAATTAAATATACCTCATACTTTAAAATAGTTTTCAATCAAATTTTGTGTTCAAGATTTTTTTTTTAATTCTGCAGCTGTATGTGGCATAATAATTACTTACAATTGTACTTACTATATTATATTCTTCCTCCAGAACATAAAGGGTCACAGAGCCTATTTAGCTGTTTTATATAAGCTTTTTGTGAGAATTTTAAAGAAAGGATGATTTGGAATGTAAATAAGGTGGGAGATTTTGATATGAGGTCAGCTGTGCTGCATGGGCAGAGGTGTAAGTGAAACTCCAGTGATACCTATTACAGATGAGCCATCTCTGTTAACAAACCATCTCCTTTTATCTTCCTTCCCTTCCTCTACTCCAGAGTAAAATGGAATTTGAACTTCAGAAAAGATCATGGTTCTTCTGAGGGTTAGGTCAAATCTGTAAGAACAAAAATAGTCTTTATTAACACATACAAGAGCTACTGAACATCAGTAGCTTTTGATTATTTTAATAGGACAGTAAGGATCAAGTACTTTCCCTACAGAGCTATAGTAGTGGCCTGAGATAAACCAAATACGCTGCACTTTGGCTAAGGTGCTCATTGTGTTGGTAGTTCTTTTGAGACCTGAAGGCCTGAAAATACCAAGGCATTGCAACATGTCCTTTGCAGGGCAGTCATTTGGAAGACTAGGATTGGCTGCTACAGTCCTGCACCAACACAGGTGAGAAGGGCTGGGCAGCAATTAAAATGCAAAATTTCTCACCCACAGATCATAGAAGGGAGCCAGTTATGTTGCACCACTGTCTACTTACAGGTAGATGAAATCTTCCACATTTGGACTCTACTGAGTGAATTAGAAGTTCTTTTTTTTTCCATTTTACAGTGCTGTTTTCATTTTTTTTCATTTACAATGAAATGTAAATTTCATGGCAAATGAAAATGTAAATTTCACTTATTATTCCTAGTGTAAGGTGGCTCCAACTCTACCAGGCACCTTTTGTCTAAAGCTGGTATAGTAGAACCTCTTGTTTTTGAAAAACAAACAAATCTAACTTATTCTGTGGAAGTAAAAATGTTTTCTCCAGCCAGCTGATAAACGAAGTGCTGATTCAAGTGCTGCAGAAGATGCTTAGAGGAGAATATGGTTCACATTAAACCAGTAGATGATAAATTTGGTCTGAACTAAGGCTGGTGGAATAGGCTTGAAGTTCAGGTTTTCTGAAGGAGGATATTCAGAATCAAACAGAGACAGTAAAGAATTGATGTGTTTATTACCCACTGTTCTTCTCATGGCATACATGATCAATGGAAGGTCATGAATGTTACTAACCTTCAGGTGAAGAGTCATTGAAGAAGGCTTCCTCTGCGGATGTTTTGACTGTATGAAACCAAAAGTCAGCGTTGTTTTCTTCCCTATTAATATGGACTGGATTATTGTGGAAAAGAGTGTTGCAATGCTCAGAAGTGCAGAGTATACGGACTGAGAGAGGAGCAGGATATACTTCTGTGGATCTCACATTTCATAGGCACGGCATAATGAAGGAGAAAATAAAAAGGATTGCAGGCTGGTGCAGAGATAAGACATATGTAATCTTGTACAGTGATATGTGTCTGAGAATCTGCTAGAAATTGGTGAACAGAAATAGGAAACTAATTTTCATTCAACTACAAATAGTAACATCTATAGCCTCATTACGTAGCCCAGCTGGTTTTAGTCTTTAGTCCAGTCTGGTTTGGATATGGAGGTGGGAAGAGAAATAGAAAAGGAAAGATTTCCACCTATCTAGCATCTGTGGAAACTTTGGAAATGCCTGAGCAGACAAGCATGTTGTTCTCAGATATTGCTGGATGTGCAATAGCTAATGAAAACTTTACCTCATGTCTTTAAAAATCTACAGATGTCGTTATTTCCAATCCAAACATCTACAGGAAAGACTTGCAAAACTGTCCATGTCTCATTCAGTTAATAGAAGAAGAGAAAAGTAACTTATTCTGTGCTAACATCCTCAGCCCCTTTGTATTTCTCCTCATTTCAAGCATGTCACCTAGTGATGAAAGTGCGGCTTATATCTGAATAAAAGAGTTGCAGAAGAGAGCTTTGGAAAGCAATGAACGAAGATGTACTCAAGATGTTCAGACAACATTGGCCCTTATTTCTCCATCTTTTAGATTTCAGACTAATAGGTATGCCTGCATTTTCTAAAAGTATGGGGGTTTTGATGGAGATGGAAGGGCAAGATGACAATAGTAGCAGACCTGTGGCTTGTCAGTGGAAAAATTTTAGTTTTTTCGGAACATATTTTTTATTTTTTAAGAAAAGATCCACTCTGAAAATTGCATGGATTTTTAGTGGAGACCCAATTCTTACGTTGTTCTTTTTATTTGTGCTTGAGGAGTATTCCCTTTAGTGTGATTAAGGAATAATTGGATTAATTTTGTATTGTGGTAAATGGCATGGCATCCTTTTCATGGAGTTTCTGGTTCTGCAATTACATTTCTGCAGCACTGTCTAGCAGTCATGAAAGATTAGCCGTGTTTTCTTCTTCTGCCACGCAGTTCTCTAATCTGTCTGGAACAAAAATAGATCAAGAAGTGCAGCTTTGTAGATTGTATCAAATACTTCTGTGTGTTGCTTTGTGACTGTTGGGTCATTCTTGGATGCATAGGGTTGACATCTATCTCTATAAGAATTATTTCCGGAAATATGTACCTTGCACTGTCACAGGGGTGTTCTCTTTCTTTCTTTTAAGTTCAAATTTCATAATTAGAACGAGATGAACAATAGCATCCTCTCGCAGAAGAATAAAGATGTGCTCGGCTCCTTTTCTACTGCCTTTGAAAGATGAATAAATGGGTATTTTCTGCAGCCTTGCTTAATCTTCTGTTCCTCTTCACACCTTGCTCCATTTTTGAGTATTTCAATAGGGATGCGTGAAAAGCTTAGATAAGAGTCAATTCCAGAAAGAACTTCAAAAGAAAAAGGATGAGGCTAGGCAGCCTGGAGAATTCCTTTGGAAAACAAAATGCAGGTGTGTTTCAGAACGTGTTGGTAGTGGCCTTTGTGGTATAATTTTACTTTTCCTCTGTATGCACCTTCCTTCCTTGCTTCCCTGTTTTGTCCCTTTTCCTTTCCCTTTCCTCTCCTTTCGCTCTCTTCCCCTCCCACCAGGAGGGTGCGTGTTACTTTCAGATCATGCATCTGTGGCAAAAGAAGCTGTTTCCCTTCTATCTCACGTCTATGCATGCTTAGAGGAGTACAAACTTGCACATTACTTACACAGTTGTTTCCATTCGGGGGCATGGGGGATTTAGCAGAGTGACTCTCGTTGCTGTTAATGGGATTTGTTCAGCTAAAGTCTTGTGCAAGCCAGACCTTTTCAAAAGAGAGACTTTCTTCAGAAGTACAGATAGACCTGCTAGAGATTCTTTTTATGAGATATAAGGCAAGATCTTAGAGTGTATCTAACAATTAAAGATTGTGAACGGCTTTTCACCAGTTAAAAGTCTTAATCTCACCATTATAGCCTTATTTCCATTTGGCTAATTACTTCCTGCTGTGAAAAATTTTCCTATAATTTCACTGAAAGGTATTTTTTATGCTTGTCTAAAATGACTATGGAATGTTATTGCATGATTTTTAAAGCTGAGCTCCTCAATTATCTAAAAATATTTGCCAAGTAAATGTTTCTATGAAAATCATCATTACCCATCAAGTGATTTAATCCATGAACAGTATTTGCAGAGCTATGCAGCTGGTTGATTACTACAAAAAGAAAAATTACTCGAATAAATTAAATTAGTTGAGAAAAAAGATAAAAATTTATTAAGATAATGTATATGTTGGATAATATTTGTCCAGCTGTTGTTCAAAGGCTATCAACTTTCATTTTGGTGGGGTTACATACTGGTAAAACAATTATTCTATAAATAGTTTTGAGTTTATTCTGTAATCTGCCATCCCTTCTTGAAAAATGCTGTATAAATGATCATTATTATGATTGTAAATCAAACCCTGTTTTAATTAGGAGTAAAATATAATGGCATTTGAACAAGTAGGGCAGTGGGGCTGTAGATGAATTGAGTGTCATGTAGTCATTGAGTCTGATGTGTGCACTTTGAGATACAGTCTTAAGTTGTTCAGAGTCTGGGAATAATGTCTGGCTTCTGGATGCAGTTGTTTGCTTGTTCTTTTTGTGAAGAGACTAAATTTCTGCAAAGCTGGTGATGGTGCAAATACAAGTCATTACAAGAAACTTGTCAAGTTCAGTAGACAATATTTCCAACCATCACATATCTCAAGACTTATGAGTAGTTTTGTTGCATTGGCAAAAGTATAAATTAGATTACAAGACTTCTGTTCATTCTGTTCTAAAATATGCTATATGACTTATCACCACGAAGTACTGTAGTACTAGAGAAAGATTTTGCTCTGAGTCTTGAGAAGTTTACCAATTACAGGTGAATAGAAATTAGAATGTAACTGGACATCCTTTTATGTAAGTTCAAGCATAACACTATTTTTCATTAAAAAAACCCCAAAATACTCCTTCAGCAGCTTCAGAGCTCAGAGCCCCTAATGTAACAAATACCTCAGATATATAAGCTGAAACATTTTTAAATTGTTCAAATATGCTGAATTGATTTAACACAGAGACAAGTGCTTCCTCTTCTGTGATCTTTTCCTTCTGTCTGTTGAAGGAGAGAAAACTCCTTCCGTTCCTTCGGAAAACTTTTCTAAGCCTAAATGGGCAAAGGTGAAAAAAAGGCAAGGGTGAAAGCAAAAAGAACTAGTGGACAGGTAAAAAAAAAAAAAGTCTTTTTCTTTTCTTAGAAACTTGTTTGAAACAATTGACCAGAAATGATGGTGAGGTGATTAAATTGAGAGATGCTGCAGACATTAATGTCTGTTTGCATTAAAGGGGAATGATTCAGGGCCCTTACAAATATGTGGTTAATCAGAGAGGAACAGCTAAATTTCAGGGTTGATAAATGGAAGCTAGTACACATTCAAAATGCTCACAGACAGTGCTGGATTCACAAACATCTCTTGGATAAAAGAGCAGAGAATCATGGTAGACAGCCCCTTAAAACATCTGCTTAGTGTGATGTGCTATCTGGAAAGGCAAATGAAACATTAGAGCAATACAGGAAAATGTAAAACTACTATATGTGTCAGTGGCATGTTCCCAGCTAGGCTACTGCATTCATTTATTGTCATTCCATGTGAGAAAGGTAACAGCAGAAGCTTAGGCACATGAAATGTGGGCAAAGCAAATTTATAAAACATTAAGAAATTAACAGAAAAATGAAAATACAACAATATTTTTAAAGGAACACAATCTTTGAAACTACACTTTGTGGAGAGACTTTTGGAATAAAGCACATGTTAAAAGAAAATATCTGATCAGCTGTCTGATGGCAGTGGTTACGAACTCGGGCATCTAAACGAATTAATGCTTTGCCACGTGGAGTATAGGGATGGTTACCAGTCCTTGGGTATTGATAAAGCCTCTGTTTTTATTTTCAAAACAAAACAAAAGCAACAAATAATAAAGGACCTCCACTGCAAATATAATTCTCTTGTTTTCTCTGTGTTTTACAGGAGATGGTTCTCCTAAAACACCGCAGTGTTCAGCTCGCTGGAGGCTGGGGCAAAACCATAGCAAGATGTGCTCTTTCTCTTTGGTGATGAAGAACATTTTCCATAAATCTCCCACTGTCCCTCATCCCTTGTGTGCACATGTTAGAAAAGTTAGGGGCTGAAATATCTTCTTATGAAAACAGAGGATTTTTAGAGCAAAGGTTTTGTTTCCTTCCACTTATCCTTGGGCTTGATTCCACTTCATCTGACTGCAGTTATGTGTTTGCAGATGAATGAAATATGAATAAATTCTGTCTGTTGAATAAAAATTTTCCATCAATGTGAAATTCTCTAATGACAGAACTTCACAGAATTATGTGAGAAAACTTAATTCCAAGTCAGTGAACTCAATCAACCTGTTGTTTGCCCTTTTTTTTCCTGACAGGAAAGGGCTGAAGTATTTCTATGTGCTATTTAGTTGTATTTGGCAACTCATTTTCTTTCTGTGTGGAAATAACTGTAATGGTTTGTGTGTTTATTCAGCTCATGGCTCGCATACTTGCTTTAGTATCACCAATCTTTTATAGGGATGACAATACCTTCTCAAGGATTGAAATGTTAATTCATGTGTGATGCCAGGTACTAATATGAAATAGAGTTGATACATAGAATTTTCTGCCTGGAGTTACAAGCTCTTGCTCCAAGGGCCTGACATAGCAATGCTCCTGAGAATATTTCAGAATTTCCAGCATGAAATATGAAGCTTCTGCATTTGAGTAATGTCTTCCAAAGATTCAAGTCTGGTGACACAAAAGCTCATCTCCCCAAAGCTAGGGCACGTACTGAAACACAGTGCAGAAATATGCAAACATAATAGCAGCAGTATTAAAAATTTATTAGGAATATTCTTTTAGAGAGTAAAGGTTTTTTGAAAGGTTTGTTTTGAAATTATTGTTCTCTTTCCCTCAGCCTTAAACATCCAAATCCGTCGCATCCTGGTAAAGGATATGAAATAAGATAGCTCAATTCAAAACAGAGCAGGTGTGAAAAGAATGGGAAGAACCAGGATGTGAGAGGTGAGGTTGTGTTTGTTTGGGATTTTTGGTTTTTGAGGTCTTTTGGTTTTAGAGATTTGTTTGGATTTTTTTTTTTTTTGGTAAGTGATGTGTGTTCTTTGTTTGTTTTGGCTGGGTTTTTGTTTGCTTGGGTTTTTTACCCTCCATTTTGGGCATATATTTGTCAAGATAGAATCAGTTTACTGAACACAAAGATAGAAGAATTGCTTGTGCACCAGCCATTCTAATATTGAACAGTTCTCAAAAGTAGGTCTCTGGTAGATGAGATCTTTTTATACACTCTGATTTTCTATGGCACAACTACAGAATCATTGTGTCTCTAGGCTGTTGCTTTATCACTGGCACATTAATCCTGCCAAATGCCTGTTATATTTTCTGCCATGGAAACTGATGAGAGAAAACACAGTGAGGACAACTTGTTGCATTCCTTCCAAGCTCTTGACCCTTGTAGCCTATGAGTTGGTTGAAATGATTGAAACATACATGTAAAGAAAATCGAGATTTTGAGCACCTCCTGAGGGCTGGTGGTGAGACGCACAATCTTTTATTTTTGGTTAAAATCCAGCCTATTGTAGTTTTCTTATAAGCTACTAAATAAGTGGTGATATAGGGAAGATGCAAAACCCACTTATCAGGATTCATGTATGTAATTCCCTCAAAAACTGATAAACTAGGAGAGAAGCCGTCTGCACCCTGTCCATAAAGAGCCTTGCGATGGAATGGTCAAGGAAGGGACAATGGAGTCACCAGACAAGGGGCTGCACCTCAGATGCCACTCTTTGGGTTCCACTTTTATCTCTCAGTCACATCAGATGTATGACAGAGGTTGTTTTGTCCTGTTGGTATTACCTTCTTACTAAATTCAGTGAAGCTGCAGTGGCTGGATGGTTGTGTGGCCACACTGTGTGGTGCTGCCAGTAGTGAAGAGAGCAGCTGGTCCTCAGCCTGGGGCTCAGCCCAGTATACAAAATGCCACAGGCTGACAAGCAGAGGTCCTTTCGCTTGTTTGCTGTGGTGATAAAAAGTCTTGAATTTATTTTACATGCACACAGACACAGACACACACACAGAGGCTCTTCAGTAAGGAGGTGCTTGAGGAAACAGCTGTGGGGCTGTCAGGAGTCCCTTACAGCCAAACTGAAAGATGGGTACATGTTTTCTCTGCTTCTGAGGATGCCTTTCTGAATCCTGCTAAATCTTCCTGTCTTATAAAGAACATTCTCCCTTGAGACCATAAAGACACTTCAGAGAGAATGCTTTCCTCTCCCCCCCGCCCCCATTTTCAATGCAGTACATTTCACCAAGGATGAGGAATTTTCTAAAGACCTTCTCTCCTTTTACATTCAGATTGCTCAGTGGTTGAACTGTGAGCTATGCTAGCAATATAGCCAGTGTAGATTTGCTTTCAGATAGGAAGTAGAGCTTTCCATCAAAATCATTTGGTTTATTTGTCAAGTGTAAATGCCCCTTCCTAGCCAAGGTTATGAGAAAATATTTTTGTTTAAATGGGGAGTCAAATAAATAGTTTCCATAGCCCTAACTCACAGAATCCCAGGTAAGGTTTAGCACAAATGTATAGACAAAGTGGTGTTTGCTGAATTCCCCTTGTTAAAACATTGGCAGCTCATCACAAATTCAGGAAGATGCCAGATGTCTGACTTAGTGTAAAAACACAGTGAGTCTGAGAACTATGGATAATTTCCAGCATGAGTTGTTAGATACTGATATGATATTATCATCATCATCATCATCATCATCATCATCACCATCATCATCATAATCACTACTAGTACTACTATTAGTTATGATTTATTTTTTATTAAAGTGTACATTTAAAAATCAGAAATAAAGGTACAGAGGCAAGCCGGAAAGAGAGGTTGTCTTCCCCTACTAGTATTTTTCCCTTTAAAACAAGCACACAGTGATTGTTGCATCCCTTCAGAAGTCAGTAATGCTTCTGAGAAGTGGCATTCCCATTCATACATGATCTGAAAGGCAGGTCTGAATTCAGACCCTCGCTTTATATGTTTTGCACAAATACAGCTTCAGTTTTCTCCCACATGGGAAAAATCATGTTTTGGTAAAACTGACCCTGAAGAACTAGGGCATCACATTGTGGCTGATACCCACTGACCAGGACACTGGATATTAGCCCAAGGATGAAAGAAAGGCAAAGCACAGTTACATTCTGGGTGAGTGTTTTTTTGTTCAGTTATTGCCTGTCAAGGTAGTTGTAACCAATGTAAGCATGAGCAATCTCAGGACTGACAGGTTTTTCAGAGATCAAGGTGATGTTATTCTACCACTGACTCTTTGATCAGGGTCTGATACTACTGAACTTCAGCCTGACTCAAGGGAATGCAAACGTTTCTCTACTGAGTTTGAGTGTGGTCAGGAAAACAGACCTTGCAAATTGGTGTGTATACCTAACTGTATCAGCACTGAAAATATAAAGTGTATATCTGCTCTAAAAGATAAACTTGGGGAATTATCAATAGTAGAAATGCTATAAAATAACATAAAATTGGGATATGCTTTGAGGTGGGCTGACACAAACTACATAATCCTTCAAATCTGGCTGCATTACTCTGGACAAAATTATTTTGTCTCATATATACAGAAGCCAGTTTAGAAGAAAAGTAATTATTAGTAATTTATAGCAGATTTTATTTTTTCTCAGTGGATATTGCCTTTTTGGCTGCTGACTAGGTAATTGAGAGCTAATATTTTGGATACTGCCTAGTTAAGCCATTCTGCCTGTGAATGTACTTCTTCTATTATGTGTCTGCAGTGAACAGAGTAAGATACCTGCAGCTTTAGCAGACTTAGTTTTCCTTTGGAGAAGGAAAAGGGACTCTGGTAATGTTATTAATGTGATTTTCATTGTTTTCTTTCACACTATTGTTTTAAATGGTCTGTGTCTGACTTTGGAGAGAGGCTCCAAATTGTGCAGAGTGTATGAAAACTGAGCACAGAAAGTTAGTGGACATTACTCTTGACTACTCGTAACTCAAAATGTTATGTTTTTTGGGTTTTTTTTCCTAGCTCCAATACTTCCAGACCTGTCTTTGGAAACGTCTTAGATGCTTTTGTGTGGTGCAATGGTCACACCCAGTGGCCAGTTGGGTTAATCACATATGTGTATTCCCTATGGATATCTGAGGCAGTTTGTTTCAGGAATTTCTTCTTATGTACAATGACAGCTTGGAATCTAACTGGATAGCAGGAAAACAATGCATGTCCACCTTCACCTCAAGGTTTGTTCCCAAAAGACCCTGGCTGATCAAAAAGAAGGTCTGGACCATTCATGAGATGAATAGGAAAGAGGTGACGAATCCCCCATGGAGACATTCTTAAAATTAGGACCTTTGACTATAATGAGGCTGGTGTTTTAAAAGAATGATTCAAGGACAGGCTGAAATAAAACCCTGTACTTTTCCTTAGTTTAAATTCAGCTTTCTTTTAACTGTGGAAAGCCTGAAACATTTGCCTGATTATTCTTTTTTAGACATTATCAAGGTAATTGGAAAAAAAAGACCATTTTCCTTTTCCATAAATAAAAAATGTATAGAAGCACCATGGATAAATCAAAGGAGGTGCATACATATAACCCCCCCTTCCCTGTCCCCCCAGCCTAACCATAGCATCCTCTATTAGCATCACAATGACACTGATGTTTTCTTTCTCCCAGTGTAGACCATTTTGTCAAGGTCCCTGTTTTCAATTAGTGTCAGCAAATGACACATGGGTGGGAATGCTACAAGCATGTTCAGTGGTGGCACTGTGGTCGCTGATTTTGGGGTGGGGGATGGGAGAGCTAAGTTTCAATGAGGAAAAAAGGGAGAAACTACTCTTCATATAAACCTTTGCCTTGATGCTCCCAAGGACACAAATATTAGTTCCCTTGCCCACATCTCATCACACTTGTGCTAAAGCCCTGTGTGGCGTGGTGGGGTTCATTTACACAGTGCCAACCCAAGTAACAATGAAATCACAGAAGTACAGAATCATTTGGAAAAGATGTTGGAAAAGACCTCAAAGGTCATCAAGTCCAATCTTTGACCAATCACCACCTTGTTAAATAGACGAAGGCACTAAGTGTCACACCCAGTTTGTTGAGCACCTCTGGGGACAGTGACCTCTTGGGCAGTCCGTTCCAATGTTTAACAATTCTTTCCATGAAAAATTCCTCCTAATGTCCACCCTGAACCTCCCCTGGCTCAGCCTGGGGCTATGTCCCCTCATCATGTCACTGGTTCCCTGGGAGAAGAGGCTGATCTCCACCTGGCAACAGCCTCCTTTCACAAACATCAAGGAGGTGCTAAGATCTCCTCCAAGTCTCCTTTTCTCCAGGCTAAACATGCCTAGCTCCCTCAGCCTCTCTTCATAGGACTTCTGCTCCAGACCCTTCACCAGCTTCATTGCCCTTCTTTGGACTTGCTCCAGCATCTCAATGTCCTTGAAGTGAGGGCTCCAGGACTGGACACAGTACTTGAGCTGCAGCCTCACCAGTGCTGCATGCAGAAGGAATAGAGAAACATTTGCTTGAATAATTTTTAATTGCTAAATCTTCATTACTTAATTTTGCCAGTCTTTCCCCAAATGTTTTAAAACATTGCCTCAAAGCTATAAATGAGTGGGATTTTTTTCAGCTTCTTACAGAAGCTGAAACGGAACAGAAAGTACCTGTCAATTTCTATGCATTTCTCTTTTACCTACAGCATCTGCTACTTGATTCTTCTTGCCTTGTTTTTTCTCCAGGAAGTGGAAAAGTTGTTTCCTTCTGATATGAAAAGTTCTGCCACAGCTTCTTCATTGTTGACTGGGTGCTGGCACCTGCAGGAACTATAAATTTTCTGGTCGAGATGCAGACTTTGGGTACTGGATTTAAATATACTGACAGTAGTCTTGTTTTTACTTAATTTTCCCTCACATGTATAGTCCTTGGTCTCCCAGGTCTCCACCGACCATGTATTAGACAAAGCAGAAAAGGCATTAATCACATTTTTTTTAAAATAACTGTGAATTCCTTTTTCTTGATGAAATTTTCTTTTGTACTTAGATCACTGAAAAAAATCCCAGCTTGTGACACTGTGAACATTGAGAGAATGATGCCACTAATTCTTATTGCAACTGAGACAGTCAATCTGGAAATGACACAGGATGAATTCTTGAATCTCTGAAGTGGGCTGGGAGACTTTATGTCGGGATACTCCCCCAAAAACCCATGCACTAATACATTACAGCTATTTTTCTGTACTGGGTTTTCTTGCACCTCACAGCACGGAGATATTCAGTGCAGGAGTTTGTGCTCACTTTTCGTTTTTGCTTTGCAGGTCACATTCAAATGAAGCTTCCACATGGGATCAAACTTGCCAAAAAAGAGCAGTTATACTTTAAGAAAGAGAGTTGGCCTGCTTTTTGTATCAGTTCCCTTGCTGGTTATTTCAATATGCATGTGATATAAAGGGACTCTGTCACATCCAGTTTGTCCACCAGTTCAGCTTAGATTCAAGAGTCAACAAACCCCCTAAATTCAATGAAAGTTTTTGTCATTTATTGAAAATAATAAAAATTGAGTCAAAATACTTTTCTGAGCTGCAAAATAGCACTGGTGCATGGAAATCATATAGGAAAACTTTGTATAAACAAAATAAAACCATTGATGCTGTTTCTCTGACTTAATTGATAGAAGCTAAAAATATATTTCCCTACTTTTGCTGTATTGATATAATCCTGTTTCAACTCCAGTTGACACATAGGTCTATTTATGTGAAGTGCCAACTGTTATTTAATGATTAATAAGAAATGGAGAAATATTAAATTATTTGTAATGTACTTTCCAGCTTCAGTGACCTCATCTTGGAGTAAATAAATTAAAAAGGAGTAAATAGAAGACATGGTTATATGTGTTGCAATGTTAAATAAAGTCTCATGTGCTTTATGCTCCGAAAATAGATATGATATGTTCTTTTAAATGGGATTGACCCATTCCTACTGCAAGTATGAAATTAGATTTAGTGGAGAAATACCCAATTACCTGAGCCCCTACACTTTGTGATGCAGATGGAAAGAGGAGTCCTCCTGGTCTGCCATTGTTTTCAAGGTCCAGCTGCACATGCTGTAACATCTGGGGTCAGCCCATGGAGCTGTGCATGCTCTCACTTTTCATCTCTTTTCTCTGTGACCATGCCAAAGTAATTCCTCATATTAAGAGGGAGAAACTGGACCAGAGGTCCTATAGCAAAACGCATTTGCTTCAGGTTTTCCCGGGACTGAGAAGTGGGCTCCAGGAGTTACTGTCTGTGCAGAGATTCCCCAGCATGGACTTTCTGCATGTGCAGTGACAGGATCGATGTTGTTATGGTCTGTGAAGCTGAAGGTCCACCAATAATGAGAGTGAATTACTTCTGCTGAGAACAGAGCCATCGTGATGGCAGGGGGGTTTAAAATGCTGTCAGGTCTGAATCCAAAATGAGGTCAGTGGGAGATTTCTGAGGCATACCCTTCGATCCATGCTTCAGGGTCTGTCGAGGGTGCATTCAGGTGTGCCAAGGTTTGATGCATTTTGGTGCCTCCTAAAGTAGTTATGCCATTGCCAGGGAAAGGCCACTGTGGTGGTATTAAACATCCCATCTGGAAGCAGTTTTGTCACCTCATCCTCAGAATTATACAGGGTGCAGAAGATGCAGCATGTGGTTTGTAGCAGGCTATAAGAACACAACACCTTTATATAGGCATTGAGTCTCTAAATATCCCTGGGAAACTGTGGGCAATTTACTTTAGTTCTGTCTGCCACTCAGACCAGGCTCATCAGTTTTGTGCTAAGGGCATGGCAGTGCATCATTGACATTAATGGTGTCAAACATGTGACGTGATGCATCAGCATGATTACATGAATTAATTAAATGGCAACTCCCTGAACTCATTTAGCTTTTTCTCTGCAGTACATTGGTAAATAGATGTTGCACTTACTGCACGAACCTTCAACAGAGGATCCAAACTAAACCAAAGCAAGAGACCTTCCCCCCACAAACTTAATTAATCCACACAATGCCCCTGTGATGTTTGTTACACAGCAGCTTCTCTTACTTGGATCAAGTTTGTTCCTATCACTTTGAATGCAAAAAGCAGTTGATCATTTCATCCATGTGACTACAAGGGTGACTGTCACAGCTTGCAAAGCATATGGTAGCTCTTGCAACATCAATAATAATCTCTAAGTAATGCAACTTTGGGTTATAGTCATCTTTTATTATCACTCCAGTCTTCCAGTAGCTTCCTCCTGTCTCTCATAAAATTTTTGTCTTTCATTATTAAATGAAACCTTCTATACCCAGTGATTACATTATCAGGAATTACTTGCTGAAAGGGATCAAAATTGATCAAAATAAAGGCTGTGTTATTCTGAATAAATTTTACTTATTTTGAGGGGCTTAATCAAATTAATTAGAGAATTAAATTAAACAATAAGCAAGTAATGTTTTAAGCATTTTGCAGCTGGGGACACTGATATTTAAAGAGGAAAAAGTGACTTGCCACAGGTTTGCCTGTGGATGAAATGGAACTGAATTTTCTCCTTGAAGGCTAAATGCATCCCTTTCAGATTCCACATGGAGTGGAGCTTATGAAGTGTTTATGTAAAATCTGTGGAGGGCAATGAAATATTTTTTGGTTGTCATTTGAAAGTTATATTCTATTACATAAGGAATAAAATCCACTGCAACTATGGAAGGTCATTTTTGTTTAGACGTATCATAGTATTCCATTCCCACATCGAAATGAATTCAAGATTGGGCATATTCACAGCATTCCTTACAATCTCTGTAAGATTTATTTGAATAATTCTAAATGAGACGCCTTTCACACTCTGCCTGCTATGGGGTATTGATAACATCTGTTTACTAATAAGAAAGCAACATCCAGTGAGTCCATAGAACAGGACAGGTTTGAATGGCTGCATGACTGGTCAGCTAATAGAAACAACAGGGGTTTACAGACAAAATTAAATGGGACAACAGCAAGTGTGGGGAACAAGCTATTTATGATGCTTATTATTTTGGGAGTGAAAGAGTGAAGCTAAAGGTACAGAAATCATTGAAATATAGTCATGTTTTTGTCCAGTTACTCAGAAGCTGGGTTTATGAGTCTCTGAGTAAAAAAAATCATGGACTTGTGCTAAGAAGGGATAAAGTGCATCCACATTTAGTTGCAAATCCATTCCATTTGTTTCCTGAACAGGTGAGCTTCATGGACTTGTGTCCAGTTGTGCGCTGCTGGTAGAGACACAGACCTTGTGTTCTGCTGCCTTGTGGGACTGTAATAAGAGCACTGTCACTGTGAAAGAATGAGATTAAAACCATCTCCAAGGGAGTGAGTTCTCAAGTCTGCTCTCATGTGGGTTCATCAGCACAAATATCCCACTTCAGCTTGCCAGGGCAGTTCTGGCACAATATGATGTCAGAGTGGATGCTTTGCAAGGGAAGTTATAGGGTTTTTAGGGGTGGAGAAAGCAAAGGTTTGCTCATCTTGTCTAATCACACAGGATGTCTCTGTAAGCCTAGAAAAGTTGAGTTTGAGGTGAACCCACACTCTCCTTTGCAAAGGATGGGAAGGGGCCTTTATCTTTGCGTGATCTTTCAGACTACAGGCAGGAGCAAACTGGGTAATGGCTAAAATAATTTTTAAAGAAGCAGTCTGATTGTGCCTGGCTTATGTGTGGGTACAAATGAGGAGGAAAGACATAATGTGCTTTCTCTATGCTCTTCTCACAGAATCAGACTTACTACACCTCTCTTAGGTATCTCAAAGTGATGTCTGTTCAGATCTGAAAGTTAACCTGAGCTACTTTATTTATAGTCAAAAAAAAAAAAAAAAGAAATTAGAGGGTGCTTTTCTCCTTTAGATGAAGCATATCATTGTAGCAGGTGTTCTGAGACAGGAAAAACAAATCATCCTGTAAAACTGAGTCCTTCTTGCCATTGAGTATAAAGGCTAGAGTGACTCAGATTTAGATACCTTCTTTTTAAGAACAAAAGTTAGATAAAATACAGATCAGGAATAAGGACCAGCTCTTGCCCTATTTCATTATTCTGGAAGGTGGAGGTCTCCAGGAGGGCTCAGTTTAATGGAGTAATCTTTGCTAACCCATATTGTATTTTTTGTTGATAGGTAGCTGGCTCACAGTCCAAGCTGTTGCAGTTTGAGTCCAATCTTTGCTGTTGATAGGTAAGTTGAGACATAGGTCAACAAAGTAAAGTGCATAGGCTTGCAAGAAAACCTTTGTGTCAATGGAAAACAAGCTCAGGGATTCTGAGCTCAACTGTCATGTGGCCACAAATCCAGCTCTTGGTAATTTTGAAATTTTTCTAGTAATGCCAGAATGATTTGTAAAGATAAACTGAGTCCTAAAAGATTCCTCGTGTAGCTGAGAAGAGATAACACAACTGAATTCATAGAGCCCCATAATATTTTCCTACCCAAAAAGGACATGTTCCTTTGTCCAACTTTAAAAATAGGTGCTAAGATACCCATCTTTCTTTTTCCCCCTTGCTATTGTTCACTTGTGAATATGTAACACAGCATAACATTCTCAAACTATAATCTGCTCAACATTATCTAATTGCATCTGTCATTTCACTCTGCAATAAAATACTTCTGGGGAAAAAGAAATATGGAACTTAGCACTTGAGCTACCTTTTAAAAAATTGCTTCTGATTTTAAACGTGTAGCAATGACATTTACCTGCTAAAATTTAAAAAAGCAAAAACAATCTGCATGTTATCAAGCTCATATGTGGTTATCATCTCTAGCTCATATGCTACAGTCCAGGTATACCTTGTTCAAGTGATTCTTAGGGCGGAGATGTTCTTGTACAAGAGCTGAGCTAAGGCCTATATCTCTATTTTTATTGTATGCTTTAATCAGCCTATAGACTGCCTGTTTGGTATTGTGTAATTATTGTTCCTCTGAATGTGCTAATTGCACTTTGGCTGTGTAACTTGTCAATGGGAGGGGTGCCAACATAGTCACTAAGAAACATCTTTGTGCTATCCATGCCAGCTTCCCAGAAAATACATCCAAGATGGTTATTGATCCTTTTTCTTGTGCTTTTACAGCTTAATCTCCCTTCATCCCCCCCCCCCCCCATTTTTTTTTTTTTGATTTTTAAATTGATACCCTGTGAAAGCGATTTCCTTTGTCAAATCCCACGCCAGAAGTGGGCCAGCTTCTTGCAGCCTTGCATGTCACTCGCAGTTTCTACTTTCTCACCTTTCTTTTCTCTGTTCTTTCCCCTTAGAATATCTCCTTCCTGCTGCCACTGAATGAGGATAGGAAAAGTCTATTATTGCAGTTTGATGGTTGGCATTCTCGAGTTGCACAGAAAGTATTAGGCATGAATTTGTTACTGCCTTCAAAAACCATGGGAGCCTCTACACAGACTTGTCTCCTAAAACTCAAGTACAAAGACAGTCTTGCCTTGTATGTGCTTACATAAAAAGGAAACAGCAGGGATTAATTACTTTAGACAGCTAAATAAATATTTATTTCCCCATAATAGTCTTCAAAAATATCTGTCACTGCTTCACTGCCTAACAATGGCTGGTAGCGACAAGTAGGATCTTTTTCAATGGAAGTTGCTTTTTAATGAGTGTTTTTCGAGTAGGAGGTTTAATCTGATGCTGCTTTTGGAGCAATGCCTGGCCTATCCCAATACAAACTCTCTCTGATTAACAAAAGCCTGCATTTTTAAACTGATCTAGCTCAGCTGATGCTAGTTGATTCTTTTATTTAACTCAGGCTTGTTTATGAGTCAATTAGCATTTAAACTGAGCTCCCAGCCTTCATATAAACTCTCAGCCACCTAAACCAAACAAAACAGCACTTTCTCTTGCTTTTAGGGGCCACTAAGCACCTATAAAATATCCTACTGTAGCATTTTTAAGTTGCCAGGGCTTAGAGAATCCATCTAGTGATTTTGGCTGTGATTCATTCAGGCCAAAATTAGATTAGGTACCATCCGCAGAGTAGGAGTCTGCATTTCCATTTCCCTCTCAGTGTCCCTGCTGCCTTCCTTGGGAGAAACCTCCTGCTAGAAGTGGTGGGGCAAGTGGTTAGGTGAGATGCAGTGCACCTAAAATGGCCTGGAAATGCTGAAATACACCCATTCATTCACCTTTCCAACTATTTGCCTCTCCTCCTTCTACTGTGTTAAGCAGTAAATTCCTTTTCAGTTTTGCTTATGCTCTCTGCCACACTTGGTGTGTTAGGACTTCTTGTAGATTTTATGTCCACAAAATGGATCTGTGGCCCACAAATTGGAGACATTCCCTGTGACATTTGTGGGCTCATGTTCTGCTGTATTGTTTCTGCATAGCTTTAAAAACAGAATTAAAGATGCTGTTAATTTTGGGAAATGAGCTTTCAAGCAGAAACTATGCATAGTTCAATTCTGGACCATAGGTAAAGTGCATGAACTGTTCTGTTGATTTTCCAGTGGCTCTGATGAGCTTCTTCAGCGTGCAGCAAGCTCTCTGCTGGCTCTTTCCAGGTGCCAAGATCCTTACACATACATAGAAGATTGTGGTGACACTGAAAGCATGTGGAAGGATGTTTCTGTCTTTGACCCCAGCAGCAGACAGAGAACACAGCCTGGTCTTTTGACAGGCTGTGTTTAATAATGTGCCATGTTCTTACTTCACATGTGCCTTTCAGAAAACTTTCAAACCTCTAGCTTTGAATTAGCAGCAGAAATTTGAAGATACTTCATCTAATGGTGGCAATCGTCCTGATTTCAGAGGAGGTAGGACTCGATGACCGTCAGAGGTCCCTTCCAGCCACCATCTCCTCAGCCATTTAAACCAGTCAATATTTAATGTCTTGGATTCAGGTCACTGAATGCAAGCATTGAAGGTCCAGCCTGTGTTTGTTGGGACAACAAGGCTCTTTTTAGGCCATTGATAAAACTGAGCTGCTGAACTCTGGCAGGAATTATTTGGTACAAGTTTTCTCAGGCATTAGTAGGAGGGAGAGATGCTTATTTGAAAGTTCCCTAAAAGGCATGTCAGGGAGAGAGATCACAGGTCACTTTACCAGAAAGAGAGCTATTCTGCAGTAGTGTCCAGGTCCCTCCTGCTTGTGGCAGAGGGACATGCCCAGAAAGGGAGGGAGGGTGCTTTGGCTTGTCCTGGGCTCTCACAACAATGACCTGTCTTCCCAGGGGTAGGCCTGGGCTGTGTCCTCCTGGGACAGAAGTGGAAGATGGAGATGGAGAGAGGGAGAGTGAGGGCACATGGATGTGAGCAGGGAAATAGAGAGGGGTGGCATAGGAAAATGGGAGAAAAAGGCATCTCAGAGCCAATGTCAAGTGGAGTCTGGGGCAGAGAGGGAGCTGCCATGTGGAAATGGTGAGTAAGAATAGAGAGAATGGTGGAGGGCAGTGGTGCATCCTCCTCTCCTTGTCCTCAAGGGAGGGAGTGTGCTGTGGAGGGAAAGCATGCATGCACTATGGGATAGGGCACTACACAGAGGTGTGAGGTGAGAGAGGAGGCAGCAGGAAGTACTGTGGGGAATCCCTGAAGCAGAGAGAGGGCAGACAGGCTGTCAGGAAGCAGCAAAGAGTACAACCCACAGAGTGCTCAAGGGAAGGCTGGATGAGCATGTGTTGAAGTGGTGCAGCCCAACACCTTCTCCAGCTTTGGGCAAGGGTGGGGAGAGGAGGGTGTTTTCAGGAAAAAGATTTAATTCAAGAGTCACCTCTCTTCTTCTCCCTTCCCCCATTCTTTATGTTTATTTGTGCAGTCAAGTACTTGATAGGTAGTTTAATATATTCATTTTATGTATGCCAGGGTAGCTCCATCCCTGATTGAACTCCACTGAATCCAGATCATTATTAGAAAATTGCTTTATAAATAAGCTTGGACTGAGAGACACTTTCTATGTTAAATAGAAAGCATTGTGCTCCTAGGGCTGCTGCATGTTTTCTTGAAACGCAAACACTGGCAGCAGGCACATCATTGTTAAACTAATTAAAGTTTAAAGAGAGACCTTTATACGTACTAGTCTAGCTAATTTGTTGTCACAGGATCATAATTCATTAAATATATTTTCTATTGTTAGTTAAATCAATAGTGAGCGAAACAGAGCATATGGAATATGTCAGCTGATGAGTCAAGATGGAAGGAAACATCTTTACTGAGTCTTTAAGTTATGCCTTTTTCTACAGTTCCCTTGAAGGATGCAGTGTAAATAATTATGGTGGACTTTGCCTGCAGATATCCTGCTATGCTGAGCTGTGATACTTCCACTTTACAAAACCACTGGAAAACAATGTTGAAGCAACTACTGCTTAGTGGTAATTCAGGCCTCTGTATTGGAGACAAAATTTGGAGATGTAAATGGAGGAGAAATTGATCACATGCCATGAAAGTTATGACAGTTTGATTTAAAATAGATGTGTGAAATTATTAATCCCAGGACACCATATCTGTTTTTGTCTCTGCATGTCTGTCCCATTCCTCTTGCAGGGATAGCTCAGCTGCTCCAGCAGCATCAGCTGAACTCCTGCACAATAGTATTTAGAGAGAAAACAAAACAGATGCCAGCTGTGCTGCTCCACCCCAGATACTGCTTTGTCAGCACAGGAGCCACCTATGCACTGGCAACAAAACTGTTGAAGACAGAGGCAGGGCAGATGGCTGAAGGCAGAAGCTACAGTGCAGTAGCAGGTGAATCAGAGTTGTCAGGCCAATGTGGCATCCTTGAGCTCCGAGTTCAGTTCTGACAGTAGTTTATTGATTGTCTTATTTGTTGTGTCAGCCTGCTGCATAGTGGAAATGTTTCTTGGTGTTCTATCTCTTCTAATTCCCACCTGGGAACCAGGTGGGCCTTTGCCCTGTGATTGGAAGGAAATGGAAATGATCATCCTGGGAGTACAGATTTTTGAAATAATTTTTATTCCTACACAAAGTCAAATCCTCATGAAAAGCCATCTCATAGGTACTGGGTACCAGTACTTCAGAGAGCACTGTTATGACATGGGTTTGGAGGAAGCTGAAGTTCCGGGGTTTTCTTGTATTTGTATTTCACCTCTGGCCAACCTATTGTCTTTTCCTTGGCATTAATGGTTTTCTGGATTCCTTCAGAGATTCTTGCTTTTGAGTTTGAATGCCTGTCAGTAGCAGGGAAGAGGACATTGGGAGTCCAAATGCTTTTGGTCCTAGCAGGGGCAGATTTACATTTTTCCTTTGGCTGAGGCTGAATGAAGCTAGCAATAATCTTCTGAAAATTTTTTTGATAGGGGAACTGTCCCTGAGCCACCCTTTCAGGGCACGTAGCTGCCTATCTCACCTACTTTCCTTATCAAATTAAAACAAGTGGCTCCGTGACTGTGGTGCTAATCAAGATGAGGGTCCTTGTAGATTTGTTCTCAACAACTCATGCTCAATCTCTCTGTTCAATATCCCTGCTTGTCCTTCCTGTGCCCCTTCTGCCACTGTTAGTGCAATCAGTGCTTTAGGTCCTCCCAGCATCTACTAAATGTCCCTTGTTTCCTTTCTTCCCTCCCGTAGTCTTAAGCAATCTCTCCCATCCAATCTTTACACTGCCTGCATTTCTATCCCATATTTACTTCCACCCCTTGGGACTGTGCATGATTTGACAGCTCCAGTAGCTGGGCTGCAGCAGCTCGAAGGGATTGCCTGCAGGGTGCTACCAAAAAAAACTGGTTGCCAAGCATAACAAATAATAGGGAAGCTCTGCCTATACTGTACAGCAGAAGGGTGGAAATGGCCTCTTTTCTTTCCCAAACTTTGTGATTTCCCAAAGTTGTAAGATTTTAATATGTGTTGATGCTGCCTTTTTGTCAGTTTTGGCTGGAGTCACACATGTTCTTTCATGTTTCTCACAGAAAGGAGAGTAGATAGGCAGCCAAACAGCTTGAGGGTTTAAGTTTCTGGACTCCCTAAGACTTTGGGCTGCATAGGAGCATCACTTCTTTCTCTTATTGGTATTTTGTGTGTCATACTGGTGTTTTGCCAGCATCCAGAAATCCTGATGAAGTCATGGAGAACCCAGTGCTCTATGCCTGGGATATCCAAGAGTTTATGTTTTTCCTCCTGATACGTCTTTCTGATATTTTTGTGCTGAAACAGCCAAACCATGTGTTTCTATATGGCAAAAACTTGTGGAAAATTTATAAAATGAAATAATTCATAAGGCCACCAAATAGAGCCTTGTTTTCTCAGTCTGAATCATGTTTTCTCTGCTTGGTGAATGTCTGAAACTAGATGTTGGCACAAATATATCTAGCCAATAACAGTTGCTGGTCTGTGCCAAATAATAAAAGTTGTTTAAAGGACTGGCAAGTATTAGAACAAATAAAGCAATGACTTCATTGCATTGCAGTTTAATTTCTAAAGTATAGTTAGAAATACAACATACTTATTAACAACCACAACAGTGAGTTCTAAAAGTTGCAATCAAAGAGATTGCTCCTCTTCAGAGATCTTGGAAAGTGTGGTATAACTTGGAAGCTGTCAGTGAAAAGAACCTTTTTTTACTAAAAAAGATGTAAAAGATATACTAAAGAGAGTGTCTGATTCCTGATAGCTCTGTCAGACCTGCACATGATGGATGTGATTAGTACTGTCAAATATAGACACTGGGTAATGCTCTCTTTAACTAGCATTGAAGTGTGCTGCACATTAGCATGAACAAGAGCTGTGCCTCTTAAGGGTAGAGGAGCAGAAGATGGACAAATGGAGACTGTAAATGTGTGTCCAGCAGTAGAAGAACCTTCTCATTGCTTTAAGGCAGCTGAACCATCAAATGCTATAAGATTGACTGGACTTCTGGGTCCTAGGAAAATTGGAGAATAAGGAAAAGTGCTCCTATCAGAGGAAAGATAAGATGTTGGTAAATCAGTCACCTTATGTTTGTAGAACAAACAAGGAGACCTGAATGTTAGCTTTGCTTGGAATAAGGAGGGATGAATGTAAATTGCCAATAGAGGTTATTATCCAGTTTCACAGTATTTGCTCTTTTGCCTTCATTGAGTACACCAACTCAGCCAACCAGAGTGATGCCAGCAGACCTCCTGTGGTCCCACAGCACCCGCGGTGACGCCCTGGGTGCTGGCCTGTCTGCGCTGGAATGCCCCACAGCATCTCTCCACTATGAGCACAGTTACTGCTCTGCTGCTGGCACAGGGATTTTGCCTGCCTGGGGGATTCCTGTCTGCCCCTTTGTAAGAGCCAGAGCCCTCTCCTGGGCATGCAGGGTCCCCTACCCTAACTCATGGGTTCTCCTTTAGAGCCACTATTCAACAAAGCTGGAGCTAAAGCAACCATTCAATGAGAGCAGATCTTGAGCAGAACTAAAGCTGCTGTGCCAGTGCTGTCCTCCCAACACCTCTTACTTTTCAGATAAAATGGGTTGAGAAATTTCGCTCAAAATATTTTGTATCAAATTTGAAAGTAAACAAACATGGCTGGAGTTCAAAGCTGATGAAACACAAGAAATGTACATTGAAACTTACTTTCCTCATAGACCTTGCCACTGAAAAATGAAAGGAAAAATAGAGTAAGTTATATTTTCTCACAAAAAAAAAGCATTTTCTGACAAAACCTCATTCTTTAGAGAAAATTATTTTTCAACCAACATTTTTTACTAGCTGAAATTTCAAAATAAAAAAAGCAAAAATACAAACTTACAGTTGATTTTTTTTTTTTTTTTTTTACTGGCCAGTAGCATATACTTCAGATGAAAAGTAAAATCAACCTGCAGCATATAGAATAGAGGGATGGAACAAAAGCCAGAAGAAATTGACAGGCACAGGTTGAAGAATAATTCATCATTCAGCAACATAAGTTGGCAGATTTGTTGTGTAGTTTACCAGCATCCAAAGCCTTTTGTGTCTCCATTTTCGCTCTCAGTCTTTCATTCCAAATATTGCAAATTGGTAGTTTAGAATTATTGCACTATCTATTTTAAAATTATTGTTCCTCATACTTCTGAGAGATTTAAAAGGTCGTGGAATGATTTCATGGTCTCCCATGAGTCATGGTAGTTACAGAGGGGTTTTACAAATTCAAATCAATAAGGTTATGTTTCACTATAGAGTGGCAATCAAAAAAGGTCATTACCCTGAAGAAGAACATCATTTATTAATAAAGATGTTTCTTGACTCAACAAACCTTCTCTTTCATCTTCTGGAGTTATAGTTCAGTTAAAAGCTTAATTAACTGTTTCAATATTAAAATTATTTTTCATTAGGTTAATATGTACATGTATATCATTAGCTTGGAGTAAAGGAAAGAAACCTTTTTGCCTGTTCCCCTCTGAAACAGAGACTCCTCTGTACCACCAGCACTAAAAGGAGAGGACACATACAATGCAAACTCATAAGCAGAAGATAAAAAATGCAGCTAGCTGTGTCTTCTCAGAAATCCAGAGCAGTGCAAAAAAATCTCCAGGCAACTATTTTGTTAAAAGAGCAAACCCTGAAGTTGCTTCTTCATGCAAGGATGAAATGTCACATCTGTTGTTCATTGATTAGAAGCCAAAGAAAGATGCAGAGCTCTTTCTTTTTCAATTTCGAGCCTTTCTGTATAATGTTTGCTCACCTACCACATGAATGGCTTGTATTTTTTAAGTTCTTGCATAGAGTCCTTCATTAATCATCATCTCAATTTGGAACAAAAGATTGAAGGAGAAAAGAGGAGAAGGAGAAGGAGAAGGAGGAGAAAAGGTAGTGAAGGACTAATATGGAACTAAGAACTCCAAACCAGCTTAATCACTCAAAAAGGAAATAATAATTTTAAAAAAAATTTTATATATATATATATATATATATATATATATATATATATATATTTAGTTCATGCTAGCACTTGGAACAGACAGGTGAGGAAAAGGTTGCTATATGTTCAATACAGCAAAGCAGGAAAGCTGAGATTTCTTTAAAAACCCACAGCTGATTTAGGAATATCAACCTGCTTAAGAAGTTTAAACCTTAGGAAATGTGAGGCTTCTGAGACATTAGCAACATGTGGAGAAAAATAAAAACAGGAAAAATACTCTACAAAATTCTAATGGTGAGTTTTGGAGAAATAATACAAATAATTGCAAATGAAGTGAAAGGAAACAGAAAGTGAAAATAAATATTCGCTAAGTACACACACATAACTTCTATTCCATGGAAGAGAAAATTGTGCATTTTCACTATGAGCTTCTTGTAAGCAGCAGCTTTAGCAGACTCCCTGTACAACTGCTGTCACAAGTGGAGCACCAGCTCTCGTGCTGCACACATCTCTGACCTACTGATGGTTCAGGGAGTACATTCCTTGGAAGGACAGCAGCTCATAAGGAGGCAGATTGTTTTCCAGATGTTTTAAACGTTTCCAAAGAAAGCCAACAAAAACATAAAGTGAATCAGTTGTCCTGTCATAGATGTTCCTAGAAATCTCTCTCTGGAGCTGAAATGAAAATTTGGAAGAGTTATTCTGGCCAAGTTAGATGAAAACTAACAGAGCTTCCAAAATTCATTTATTCCACAATAATTATTGCAAAAGAAAAATGAGTGCTTCCCTGTGGCTGGTAGTCTGAGCTAAAATGCATGTAAAATGGGGCAACAAATCCCTAGCCGGGAAATTATTTCTGGGGACAACTGGATGTTTCAGCTGTTTTGTGACAGGGTCCTCAAAAAAAAAAAAAAAAGCTCACGTCTGTGCAATTTTAATGCACCATTTAGAAGGCCTCAGTTTACCACATTATTTGGAAAATGCTTTTAAAAAACGCTAACATTTCCCACAAATACATAATAAATGACATGAAACCATGGAGGAGAAAAATAATAGAAAAATGTTGCAATCAGAGGCTCTGGTAAGCTCCTGGAATGGATTCAAATTAGGAGTTTGAAATGCAGAAGACAAAAATATGAGTTCAAGGTTAAAGAAATAACCAATCTAGGAAAATGTAGCAGGGGGAAAAAACAAAAAAAAGCTTTGAAGAGGATGCAAATAGGTCTGATTACTAATATATCCGTATACATACATAAAAAAACCATACAGAAACTTAAAGAAAAGGCAATTTTTTGGGGGAATTTTATATTCAAACAGCTATAAACCATTTAAACTGCTGTCTGAAGGTCTTTAGTGTGTAAAAATGCATAATGGGCATGGACTGGTAATCACAACAGGGACTTGCTGAATCTCAAACAGTTGATAAAGAAGGAACCTGTCCTCAGAGTGTATGATAATAAGCACCAAACAAAGCTGGCGGTTGATGCTTCTAAGCAAGGCCTTGGGGCAACACTTTTAACAAGGAATGGTGATCACTGGAGACCCATGGCATATGCTTCTGGATACCTAACTGGAACAGCATGTCAGCATGCACAAAAAGGATTGGAGTCTCTGTCTTGTAGTCTGTGCATGCAAAAAACCTCCATTTTTTAAAACATGGAGTACCAGTGCTAGCAGGAACTGACAACAAGGCATTAGTGACAATTGCTGAAAAGGGTAGATCTCCTAGATTGCAAATATGATACGATTTACAACTCAAATATATAGAGCAGTCATACACAGAGCAGGCATTCTGTCCAGAGCTTTCAACAGAACTGAACTTGTACAGAAACACAGTCTTATGAGCATGCAAAAATTGTTTGGAATTTTTTTTCTCTTCAAACAGGAAGTCACTGTGGAGATCTGTCACTGCAGAAAGCCAAAATACTAGATCAAACATTGCAGAAGGTATACAAGCTATCAGTCTCACTAACTGGACAGCACTTACTAGTCCTTAAATAATTTAGAAAGATGATTTTATATTATGGAGTATATTTTCTGAGTATTAGTCCACTGCTGGTAAACAGAATGCATGCATTATACCAGTGTATGCAGAAAATGCAAAATGTTTTATCTTACATTTATAAATATTAACTATGGTCAGTGTTGGTGAAACAGCCAAAGAATGAAAAGGTAAACAGTTAATTTCAGAAATATTGGTAAATTTAAAAGAACCAGCAATTGTGGTAATTCTTGAAACTTAAGATTCGGCTCCACAGCTGAAAGAAATTTATTTATGTCTGCTGTAAAAAAAAAATTCACATTCTTCTCAGATCATTATTCCTGGTATCCAGAAATAACATTGCTGCAGAAGTCACCTGTTGAAAGTGTGATCTCATTTGCAAAGCTGGTATTTGTCTGCCATAGCACACATCCCATGGCTATGTCAGATAATGAGCCACAATTCAATTATTGGGAATTTAAATATTTTCAAACAGAGTTTTAAACACATTACTTCTCATTAAGGTTATCCACAACCTGATGGTAGTGAGGGAAGACCTCTTACACAATCTGCTAAGTCCCACTCGTATCCCGTTTAAGAATTATTTAATTCCAGAGCAGTACTGTGGATACTGAAACATGTTCAGCAGCAGACATAGATTAAGAGTTTTAGACTATCCAATGGTGTAGTCAATGATGGTAAAGTGAGAGATGTCTAACTAGAGGGATGTCTTACTATGAAAAGATAAATAACAGAGAATGTACTGTATTAATGAACGGCAGGAACAAAATCTTGGCAAACCCAGTCGGCTAGCCTGCATTTAAAGGTAATAGATGTAATATCACAAAAGACTGCTTTTTTGGGGATTTGCTCTTCTCTCTGATGAGCAAGTACTGACCCGTTGGACAAAGAAGAGGCAGGCACTTCTCCTTCTTCCCTTAGTGGGGAGAGACGGACACCAAATCTTAAAAGCAAGTAAAAAGGAGTCCATGAGCCAGACACCATCATTGGACTGGACACAATAGAAACATAGGGAGTAAAGAACCATGTAATTAATGTCTCAAAGAATCATCAGCTAAAGGGCACCAGCTCAGATACTGATTTATACCTGTGGATGTATGTTTTGTACTTTAAGTAGTCTTTTTGTTGTTTTGTTTTTTTTTGTTCCTTTGGAAATGAGAAAAAAATGAAAGCAACTTATCCCTGATGAGTTTGGAGTGTGACATTCTTTGATTAAGAATAGAGGTTTTTACCTGCCTCTAAACTTGAGAGAGAAAGTGAAAGATGCAGACACAGACCCATTTTAATAGTCTGGGAAAAGACCAATATAAGCTCTGACTGAATGGCTATGCATGTACTGGCATAATTATAACTGTTAATTTGCAATGAGATTATTAATTAAAATAAATATAATTAAAATATAATAAAAACTATAAATAAAAATAATATAATAAAAATAAAATAATTAAAATATACTAAAACCCTAACTTTAATTATATGTTTTTTGGGTTTACATTGGGCAGAGGGGTATCAAAACCACAGTGATCTTCTTGGTGGTAGAAGATGAAGAAGCTTCCCTGCACTTCAGCTGATATGTGATCAGGAAATCTGGAGTGAGCAGATTTGCATAAACTGACTCCATGCACTGAGAGAAGAGGGTGGGTAGAACAAAGAGCTCAAAACATATTTCAAGAAAGGGTAATTTTGGGGGAAATTTTGAGGGAAATTGTGGGGATTTTACTGCCCATCTGTGCTGGGTTTAAATCCAGCAAAGTTAAACTCCAGGTCCTTGAGAAGTGGCAAGGACGTGACTAAAAGCAAGTCAGGTGGCCCTTTGTGTTTTGGAGCAACTGTTGTGAGGTTGGAAGGCATTAGTAATCTGTACCCATAGCTTTCCTTTTATCTTTGGGAAACTTGTAGAAGGCAGTAGTCTGGATGCATCTCTAGAGACAGCTTAACTTTCACAATGAACAGTTTAACAAAAGTGACAGCTTAGGTAAAATAGTGGGGGAAAATAAACCCAGAAAGGAAAGTGTCTGCATTTTGTGGGTGGAAAAGAGCACAGAATTTTCCCAGTGTCTCTGACTGTCTCTTTTAGCTATGGAACATCTGTAGTCATTGTTGTTTTGCCTTCAAATCAATGGATTTTGCTCTTTTGTCAGGCAGGTTTTAACCTCCTAGTTTTACTGGCATTGCTTTTGATTTACAGAGATGTAGGAAGACAAAGAAGGCACTTTCCTGACTCATTCCTGATTGATAATATAGAAAAGCACTCTTTATCATGGCAAACAAACACAAGAAGAATTTTTTAGTAGCATTGTTTTTTCTTTAAATTATGACAAATAAGAGTAGCCACAGTTTTTGATATAGGTATTGCACTTTTTTTTTTTTCCAATTTGCATCTTGGGGTGCAATTTGTAATTTCTAACCAGAGAAAGAAAAAATAAGTGAATTTATTATGTGGTGCTTGTTGGAGCTAAGCAAACCATTCCTATGAAGATGACATAGCAGTGCTGGGAAGCATTCAGCAACTCAACAAAAATCCTAGTCTGTTGTGCACAGATCTTTGTGTATGAGTAATTTAGTGTGCGTGCGCATATACATATATATAGATATCTGTCTGTGTATTTGTTTTACCTGTATTGTTCTTCTGGTTTGCATAATTAAATGGAAGTAGGACACCCAATATGGTATTTCCTGATAGGACCTACAAATAATGGTGGGCAAATTTCAAGGCCGTTGTTTTGCAAAGGATGAGTTAATTTTCATTTCTTTCTGCCATAGTTTTAAGTTTATTCATGTGCTTTAATGACATCCTACCCTTTAAAAAGAATTTAACCTATATGAGATGGTAGATTAACCCTCAGTACTTGCAGTCATGCTGCTTTGAGCAAAGTGGACCCCCTCATCACAGTGGAATAGTTTTCATGCCTTTTTCCAAGAAAAGGAAGTGAACACATCTGTTCTTCATGCCAAAGAAATCACTACTTCTTTCTCCAGTGTTAGGATCTCTGAAAAGCAGCTCTCACTGTGACAAATAGTGTAGCCATAAAATAGTTCCTTGTCTCTTCATTTGCGTGTCCAATTAAAATACAAGGGTACCACAAAACAAAGAGAAGGTGGCATCACATACCTCCATTCCCTTTTCTTCTGAATGTGCCAAAAAGACTTTGCAACTTTTTTCTACAGTTCAAGATAGAGATATGCCAGCCCTCACTCGAAAATTTTAGAAACCATAATCCAGTGATGGAGGGGCAGAGGCACATCTGTGTCCTTGCTGCTAAAAGATCAATGAAAGGGCAGTATTTGGCATCTTCATGCCTACTGTGCTGTACCTTGCTCTAAACAGTAATTTTGGAAGAGCAGAGCAGGAGCATTCCTTGGTCTCTTTATGTACATCTTTCTCCTGTCCACAGAGCAGCTCTCTGCATGCTAACTAAGACCACAAAGGAGACGGGAGCTCTGTAAAGATCATTCTGGTTTCTATTGTTCTCTGTAGTCACAGGAAAATGAACACAGCCTCTCAAAAAGTTCCCTCCCAGGGGAAGATACTCAAGGAGAGAAAATTGCTATGAATTTGCCCTCTACTTCAGACACTTACTTGCTCACACAGTTCTAAAGTTGTCAAATGTATTTATACATATGAAATAGCAAATGTTTGATAGTGCCTTTTGTCCCCTGGGACAAGATCATCTGCATATTGCCGACGGGGCTTTAGACACTGTGTAAGCATGAGCGTTACATGACAACAGCAGGCACATCTATCCTGCCCTGGACCCAAGCAGGTTAGTCCACCTGGACTAGGATGGAATTGGACAGAGCTCTGACTTCATGGCCAGCAGCCAAGGAGTTGAACTGCCCCACACATGTTATGAACTGAGGCATTTAGGGAGTGTCTGCAACCTGCTCTGTATTCTGTGACTCCCAGGAAGCTGGCATAGTAATGTGTGTCTTCCTGGGGGAAGTAAGTGAAAAAAGTAATCTTGGAATTTTGTTTTAAGTGGCTGGAGAAAAGAAACAGTTAATTTTCTGACCATGGTTATTTTTTTTTTCCCTATACCTCTGAAACTGACATAAGGTACTTAAAAACTGTCTGGGCAAAGAAATGCTACTTAAAATTACAACTTGGTGAGGTGGGAGAAAGGGAGAAATTCTGTTCCTAGATATTTGCCAAAAGCTCTGCCCCTTCCTATTTCAATTGTGGCCCAACATTTCTCTCTAAAGCTAAAGGCAAGTTCTGTAGGACTCACTAGTCACAATGTGTTTTGTGTCACACCTATCTGGTAGGTACCCTGCCACCATGGGGGATGTAGAGATCTGCCAGAGGCTTCTGGTTCTATGCATGGGCTTGAAGAAAGTGGTCAAGCAATGAGAACTGCTCGGGAGATAGCCCTGGCACCAATCCCATGACATCCTAGGGATGACTGCACAGGAACTCTCCTTTTAAATGCATCATGAAGCTGAGTGCATCCATATGATATTAACAGGACAAGAGACCTATTCAGATTAAGTCAGAGCAGTTTAATTAATTTTAGTGTTGCTACCTAATTTTCAGCAGAAATTTTAGTCTTGAAAAGGATTTTCTTGTAGTTGCATTAAGTCAAAAATAAAAAACTCTTTCTGACTTTAAGAAATATGAAAGAAATCAAGAGAAAAGGCTGGATTATAGGATTCTATACGGGATAAATTTGCACCCAGCAAAAAATGAAAACCCAGGAGTCTGCAATAAAGCAAACACCTGCCTAACAAAAGTGTGCTGAAGAAGGATGTTTTAGACAGCATCAAGCACATCAGTGAAGCTCCAAAAGAGAAGAAGCAAAAACCTCAGTTGTAACTGGCAGCAAATAAAAGGTTGTTAACTACATGGAGATCTGTCTTTGGACACTGCCAAATTGAAAAGTGAACGGAACATAATTTTGAAGATTATAACTGGAGAGATGATTAGCGGCATGGGGGAAGCTTTTTCAAGGACTTACTAAGGAAATGGGATTGTAATTAGAAAAGGAAATGGAATCAAGAGAAGATTTCTAAAAAGTGAAGAGAAAAGGCTTTTGTAAATAATAAAAACACATGTTAAGAAGCCAAATTGACAACACAATGTTAGTGTGAGTTCTCTTGTAATTTTTAGCCTGAAAATTATAGAGAAGTGCATTTTCAATCTAATTACTTGAAAAAATTATTTTCTCTATCAGAAATGACTTATAAGATTCCACACTTGTCGTGAGAAAATGGAGATGGACTCTCAGTCCTGGAGTGGCCTGATCTGGCCGGTATTGCAGATATGCTTATTTCCAGGTGTGCATTCCCCCACTGATTTCTCTGATTTGCATATGAAGATTGGCAAGACTAGAACACTGAATAAGTACTGGGGTTTCTTTTAAGTCCTGGTTGTTTTGTTTTTTTTGGTTTTTTTGCCCCCATAAAGACAATTTAAAGAGAAGAAAACATATCTGATTAGATATTAGGAAGAAGTTCTTTACTGTGAGAGTGGCAAGGCACTGGCACAAGTTGCCTGGAAAAGCTTGTGAATGCCTCATCTCTGGAAGTATTCATGTCCAGGTTGGAGGGAGCACTATTAGAAGTTGTTCTTGCCCGCATCTGGGAACAAAATGATCTTTGATGTCCCTTCCAACCCAAGCCATTCTAAGATTTTTATTTAAGTGGTTCATATGTAGTTCCTTAGACAACAGCCACCCAGAACACCACTTGCTCTGGAAGTCTAAATGGAGAGGTAATGAAGAGAGGTGAGGTAAGTGAAAACCACAGTTCCTGAGCAGCCCAAGAGCTGATTTTGCATGAGACCTCCATCACATGGGTAACACAGGGCCTCTCCTTCATGGAACTTCCTAGCTGAAGGAGAAAGCAGATCATAGAGGACAATGAAGCTGAAATCCCCACTGCCATTTGGGGTGCAACACAGCCTCCAGCCATCTCTGTCTGGTGTGATCCTTGTAGATCACACCATAGTAGAGACCATAGTAAAGATTAGTATCTTGGGGAATCAAAAGCTGGCCCTCACCTGTGTCTGGGTAGATAGAAGAAAAGAACAAATGGATTTCCATGACTCTGCCTTGGCAAATTTCACTTCTATAATGTGGTCTTAGTGGTCCACTGAGTCTGTGTGGGTTGCCTGCCCTGAAACAAACTCAGCTTTAAGGATCTACAAGCTGGAGAATTAGTGACTTTACTCCTGAAAAAGTCAGAGTGACTGCAGTCCATGTTCTTCTGAAGGCTGGGATCAGTTCTGGTCATGAGAGTATTTGTTCCAGGGACACCATACAAAAAGCAAGAAGTGAAGGTAGGAAAACTCCATTGATAAAATCCCAAGAGAATCTCTAGTTCATAATCGGTGAACATCCATGGCCTCATCCCAAACTTGTCTCTTCAGGTAATGCTGATGTAATGTTTATTACGGAAAGTATGATTCACTCAGGTACATCTTGCAGAATCCTTTTCCTAAACAGCCATAGAAACCTGTTTTTTCACTGCACAATGAAAAGGTGGCAGGAAAAGGGGATTTTATGCTTGCTGGGTTCAGCTGACATATTTCCATATCAGCTCACTACAGATTACTAAGGTACACTTGGGATAAATTAAGTGACTGAAGTGAAGTGTGTAAACCCATCCACAGCAAACACATTGCCTTGTGGGGTATATTTGCAGAGATTATGATTATTGTTCAAGTTTAAAAAAAAAAAATAAAGGAGTACTTTTCTGTGTGCTGTATCCTGCCTTTGAGGTGGAGAAAACTTCATAATCCAGTGAGCTGAACTCAAGAGCAAATGTTGGGAGGCTCAGGATGTACATGGCCTCACTGATGGCCTACCTTGGGCATGCCTGGCCATGAATGCTGATCCTGGCTGGCGGCATCAGAGCAGCTCTGAACAGGCTGCGTGTCTACATCGTCTAGTGCTGTACCTCGCAGAGATACTAATTGGGTCCTGGAAGCAATATAGGCATGGCAGCATGTTGCTGTGTCAAGCTAATTAGTGGTGCTTCTAACAAGCATAGGTGCAGCAGCAGGTTGACATGGCTCTGGTGCTGCCTGTTCAGAGCTACCCCGGCTGCCTCTGCCCTGAGCTCTGCAGAACGGCAGAGCTGTCACCTTTCTCACACCATTAACCTCCCTGGGCAAAAATGAGGTGGATTTGAAGTGAGTGGAAGATTTTGTTATATACATATGTGTAGTGCCTTAGATTCTCCATCTGTGAAGCTGGGCATAATAAAATGCATCTGCCTTTGCGAATCACTGAAAATCTACAAATGAAAAGCGCTGCATGTTGTCAGTGTTAGGATCTATTAATTCTTACTCTTCATTATACTCTTTTCCTTGCTTTATAACATATGTGCTGAGACAGAGGTCATGAATTGAAACCTGCCAAAAGAAAAAAAAAATAGGAAAAACGTTGGAATGGGGAGTAAAAAGGCACTGAGAACTGAACAAAATATGAGCTGAGTTTGTATTATTTATACAGTTTTGTATTCTGCCTACTGTTGAGCACATAAAAGTTGAATATTCCCTGTGCTTTAGAACTGGGAGAAAGTAACAGCAGAAACTGAAGCAGGATGGTTGGAATCACAGGTGGGAGAATAATTTATAATGGATAATTTATTCAACAAAATTTTCCTCTTAACTCTTCACAAATTACTCTAAAACAGATTGCTGTTTTCTCAGATTCACTTGTTATGTGAAATTATTTACTGAACAATTCTTTTAAGTTGTTTGTGATTTAAATTGTAGAAAGTGGGTATGCTTTTGATTTGACAAAAAAGCTCCACAGAGCATGCTTTTGTGAGCTGACTGGAGTGATGCTGCCTTCCCTGGCCTCCATCTGCCTCCACATAGCTCCATGAAGGTTGGATCCTTCTCTTGTGGGACAGCTTCTCAGAAGGGAGCTAAATCAGCTTTTCTGGCACCAGCTCCAAATTCCTGACCATTTTGTTTTGTAACACTTTGCCAATGCAGGGATAAAATACTCCTTCAACATTTCTCAAGAGTGATGCAAAGAGCCTCCTGCCTGAAAGGTTATTCATTTTTCCAGCCATTTCATCTCTTCTGACAGAAGTGTAACCTCCCTTTCCCCAGCCTATGCCTTCTTAAAGTCCTTGTCTCAGCCTTTGCAGCCACAGCCACATCATTCCTGTTCACCTCTGGTCTCCTTCATCCATTCCTTTACTCTTACTGTGAATAACTGGGGAGGTTTCTGAGACTCTTGAGGGCCAGATACTGGTTTGCATTAGGTTTGAGGGTTTTGAACACACTGATCTGATGATTCTGGAGAAAGCATTTGAATAAAAAAGCTTTTCTTCCTCATCAGCTGAGCTAAAGTTGTTGCTTCCCTTATGGCACAATATGAGAGGAAGATGCGGAGGCATTAGCCATGTGGCCAGCCCACATGCCAGGTGGCTATTTTGTCACCATGCCATCAGCACTGGTGTCCCCTTTCCCTAAAAACAAGAGTAGGTATGCCTGTGCTGGCCTGTGAGTGAACCCAATTTTCAGCAGTTGTGGGGAGGGGTAGAAAGGTTTTCCTGTGTATGAGCTAGTAATGATCCATCTGCAGAACGTGCCACTTGCTTTTCTTTGCGTGGGATGGTAAGAGATCAATTAGAGCAAGAAAGTTCACAGCCCACTTAAGAAGCAATATTCCCCTTTTATCTTATTTCCTTCTCAGGTTTCTACCCTTTTACAGCTGTGTGGCTGGTGTGCTAAATGCTAATGTGAAAGTACTTTATACAGTGCCAAGCAGACATTCTTGTGGAAATGAATTCTCCCTTCTCACATTTGTCTCTTGCTTTCTCACCTCCCTACCCGGCTGATCTGATAGTCCCTTGGTATTTAGGGACAATCCTTGAGGTGCTTGGCCAGCCGCCCATGCCTGCAGACAGCCTGATGCTTCCCTAGTTCAGAGAAGGTTTGCTGCAGTCTCTATTTTCCAGGCAGGCAAGGATTAAATAGTCTATTTTTTTTTTTTTTTTTTTTTCTTTTTTTTTTCTCACAAAAGAGGTAAGTGCTATTTGATCAGCAGCTTAAAGGACTGAACAGACTTTGCTGGATAAAATATTCAGCAGGTTTTTTGTGGTTTTGCTTTGTTTTTTGATTTTCCTTTCAGTCATTCACATTTGTTTGTGATTTCCCTCTGCCCTTTTAAATTACCTCTTCTCGGTGATTATTGGTCTAATTGTATCTAGTGTATTTAGGTTCTTGTATTAAGCTTATCACTGTGGTGTCTGAACATCAGATCAATGCCACGTAATTACAGTCACACAGAGCACAATCAACAATTATCAGTGATCACTTTTCAGATCTTGCAACAAAGAAATGCGGAGACATTGCTGCAGGATTTCAAATTTCCAAATATTTGCACTTCTAATTAAGCAGATGGAAGACCTGCTGGTAATGAGAAAACAGGTCTCAGAACTTCTTCCATAGCTAATTTCTGCCCAGACCAAAATAAATTATGCTGCAACAATTCTTTTCCAAGGTAAATAACACAACACACCACTTGGCAAAATGCCTCCCAACAACAACAACCAAAAAAAAAAAAAAAAAAAAAAAATACCCAGAGAAGTGTTTAAAGGTATTGCACTCAGTGGGAGATTTTCACACCACAGTAATAAATGCAACACAGCAAAAACCTACAGCTAGCAGAAGGGAATGCCTTCTTATCTAACTGCTCTGGAGGATATTTGCTGATCAATCCTATGAAAGGATGATATGCTTCTCTGTGTGTCCAGGGGATGAAATAACAAGCCTGAAGGCAATAATGCTCTCATATCATGTTTGAGAATTTTACAAATACAGCATGAGGCTCTGTGACTCAGTCTGAATGGAATTTTTCTCACCACATGAATTTTACATGATATTTCGATAGCAGCTCTTCTGGGCAGTTTTCCTAACACAGTGCTATGTTAGTTTTAGGTGCTTTTTTATCATATTGGTAAATACCGTGATACATTCTGTGAAATGTGTGAGGAAGGGTAGCAAACCTGAAAATTTGAAAATTACCAGGATATTTGATTTGTCTCTTTCTTACTTCTGCAAAGTTTCAAATGCTTTTTGTTTGCAATGAAGAAATAAAAAGCAGCAAAGAAAATAAAGTTTAGTACAATCTTCACATGTGTTTTGCTTTTTTTTTTTTCCTTCCCATGGTCTCTCCTTAGACTTTAAATTCTGCTTCTTGTTAAAGAAATGCCCTTATGTTCCATATTAATTAAAAAGAAAAATTAAATAGGTAGGGGTTTTTTGTTTGTTTGTTTTTTGGCAACAAAAACACAAAAGCCCATGTCTTTTTGTTATTCCCAAATCTCTAAAAGCAACAATTCTTGTCATTATCAAATTTCCATGTAGAAAACTGGTATGCACGTGGGGGTGTAATAGCACAATCTGATATTCTTGTAATAGCAGTTTTCTATAAATAGTGTAATCTGTTATTTATCATTGGAACTATTCATTAAAATAAAATTTAAATATATATATATATATATATATA